>NW_026884220.1:0-11245 GCF_032173495.1 Musca vetustissima
GTATCGCCATCTCATCCAATTTGAAAGACCCTGTTCCGAGATGTTGTCTTCTACTTAATCTTTCCATTGGTTTCGTGGCCATCGCCTTTTGCGTAAAACATCACTTGGCTCGCTTTTATATGCCTTTTGAGTGGGGTTATCCAAATCCATTCTCACAACATGACCTAGCAGCTCGATCCGTCAGACTATGTCGATGTCAGAGAATAGATAGTATAGCTCATGGTTCATTCGACGACGATATTCACCGTCAACGCAGATCGGCCCACAGATCTTCCGGAGAATTTTTCTTTCAAACACTCCTAGAGCTGTCTCATCTGCTTGGGTAACTACCCATGTTTAAATCTTGTCAATGGTGGATATGCCAGGTATGAAGCCGTATTGGTATAGTCTAATAATGTCATTGGCCATTATGTTCAGTGGCATAATTTACCCTTTAAATTTAACTAGGTCTTGATATTAAAATATAAATATCAATATTAAAATACATATGATATACGGTAAGTAGTTATTGGCCAGCATTGAAGGTTTAAAAGGTCAGAAAAAATCGATTTCTATTCCAATAATATTACGAGGACGTTTTTCTTCTGTTTTTTTTTCTCTAACTAATACGAAGTTAGTCTTCAACCAATTATGAATACATTTTTCAATTAAAATCATAAAACATTTATACATTTCATTCATTTAATTAAATTTGCATTCCATTTTCATATTTATTATCTAATAACATTTTGTATAATGGATTTTGATTTATTTTTCATTAAATAAAATAATTGTGTTACAGCTACAGCAGTGTACCAAAAAGCTAATAATAATCACCAAACGATAAGAAATATGTAAAATAAATCTTATGTAACAAAAGGAAAAAAAGGAAACATCAACAAATAATAAAATGTATAAACTTAATGAAAAGCCCCCAATTGTAAAACAATAAAGCATTCGAAATTAAATATATATATATATATATATATATAATGAAACTAAACATAAATAAAAAGTCAATAATAACTAAATTTGTAAATTAAATGTATAAAAATTTCATATATATATAAATGTTAGAAAATTGTATACAAACGTAAAATGTAATAAGAAATCAAATCAAATAAAAACTAAGATAATAAAATATACATTTAGAAAACGATGCATAGATTAGAACAAATATAAAAGTAAAAAAAAATAAACGCCTACATAAATACAGTGATGTTCAAAATGTTTCAAATACATTACAAGTTCGTAATTTTAGAGTTTGTTAACATCAAGTTAATTGCTGAATAACAATAACGAAGTGTAAATAATTTCAAAATGTGTTAAATGTAGCATAACACAATATGGTTGTTGTATCATACGAAAACCAAAGGAAAGTCTTTCAGATCTCTTAATATGTATTTGCCTTCGTCCAATTGAGCCGGAATTGCGCATTACGGCCATTAACACGGAAATTATCCTAATCTTATTTAATATAAACATTTTAATATAGATCTTAATAAATTAGAAGGCTAAATGTTTTCTTACATTCGATTGTAGGAGGAAGAAGTTCGAAGATATATTTGTATTCTGATGTATAGTCATATATTCGATTTAATATAATTTAAATCACTCAAAATAAAGATTTGACACTATGATATTGTAACAACAGAGCAACCAACTTTAGTTTTGTTTAAATTTTTAAGCTTATTGGCGTTTTTGTTGTTAAAATGCCTCCATGGCGCCAGAAGCTTCCTACATATGTTTTCATAAACTAGTTTCTCAAATGCACCTTGCCGAGTCTTTACTGTTTCTATATCATTGATGATGATTTCGCAGTTTATTTTTTATTGAATGGTTCAATGTTTTCTATTACGGGATATGTTTCAGACCAGGATTTAACGTTGTGAAGAACACAGAAGGATATATTCGCCATAGGTCGAACTTTTCAGTTCGATTAATTTTTTCCCCGTTAACTCTAAAATACACGAAGAAAAAACACTGTGGCAACTACAGGTTATTTTTGAGCCTAGTGCGCAGTGAAATTAAATAAGAAATGTTTTTGTAAAATATATTCCCCTTCTATCTCGAGTACTTGTGCGCCTTTTTCCTTATTTTATTGAACCAGATATTTTACCTCCAAACATTCTAGAAAAATGTGTCTCCTCTTTATTGTCCTCGAATATTTCCGAACCATCTTTTGCCGGCGTAAACTTACGCCATAACATGCACATGTTGTCATTTTACACAGAAAGGTCTGAAAGCGCTGAATGTTGATCGATCACAGAGTGACTTGAAAAATACCCCGCAAACAAGGTTTTCGGTCCATTTCATTCTCTAAATATCATCTGATCATCATCATTACCATAACCGGGACTTCCTGCACAATTTCAAAGCGACCAGCGTGACTTTGCCATCCTCTAGTTAAGTGCTGGTATTAGGAAACAATATCAGAGTAGGAAAACCTTGGAAACATTTACGTATAACTCCCACATCGGAGTACCCACTTACATATAATTAGTATCAATTTAAAGGACAACCATTCCTTTTGGATATACTATGAACTATACGGTTCTATGTCCTTCGTGAGTGAATGTATACAACATTGAATTAAAATGTTGTTGCTTTTAAGCAGTCATGATTATATCATGGTCAGACCCCTTTTTCTGTGTACAATTTTGTAATGTTCGGATCATAATTGAGGCATCTAGAGCGAACAGAGAACCAGGCATAAATAAAGTTTTTGGTCAATTTGATTCCCTAAATATTAACGAATCATTACAAAATGGTAAGGAATGTAGTAAAGTCTGACTGGGCCGACTACTACCCTTCACCACCTTGGGTATATTCTAATATTTCGAACTTGAATAATTGATATTTATGCCATTCTGGAACCTATGCTAAATTTCATTTCATTTGGACAAGTTTAGAGTCGTTTGCGTAAAATGGGACGGATTTATGTAAATCGATTTAGAACAAACTTGATAGACGCTATACGGTAGGCAGCGCTCTTCAAAATTTAATCTCAATCAAACACCCGTTTGAAAGCAATAACGTCATTCTAGTCTCAATTCGATACGTTGTGCAAAATTTGGTGTCACTTGGTACACCATTTACCACAAGTCAAATGAAAATATATATGAGGAATATATATAAATCTGAACCGATTTCAACGAAACTTTACAGAGATTCATTTATATTAACTTCAGTACATTGTACAAAATTTTGTGTCAAACTTTTGGATCTTGCACAATTTACATAAAATCGGAAGATAATATATATAGGAGCTATATTTTAATTCGAACCGATTTCACTAAACATAGAACACACCGTTTTAGACCGAATTCGCAACGCTATGCCAAATTTCGTGCGAATAGTAATATATATGGGAACCTTGGTGTACAATTTCTATCAAATCGGACGAAAATATATATGGAAGCTATATCTAAATCTGAACCGATTTTCACTAAACTTAGCACACATCATTATAGACTCAATTCAGTACGATGTGCTAAATTTCGTGCAAATTGATATATCTATACTAATAAAAGAGTAAAGTGATTGATTGAGGAGAGTTTGGAAAGTGTGTACTTATGGTACTATATTTGGTACAAATCTGATTTGGAGGTACACATCGAGCTGGGATCCTCAAAATTGAAATTACCATTACCGTCGGAGTGTAGGATTGGGATATGTACGTAGTTTTGGAAATTTTTACTTATGTGTACAAAAAGTACTAAATCGTACTATAATTGGTACAATTTGGATTTGGGTGAAGCGATAGAGCTGGAACAATGAATTTTGGAGTTAGAATCATTGTAGGGATGTAGGATTAGGGTCAGGATTCAGTTTAAGAAAATAATACTTATGGGTACTAAATGGTACTAAATTTGGTACAATTTGAATTTTAGGTGAACCAATAGAGCTAGAATCATGAAATTTGGAGTCAGGATCACTGTTGAGGTGTAAGATTGAAATATGTAGGAAGTTTTAGAAATTTGTACTAATGTGTACTAAATTTGGTACAATTTAAATTGTGGGTGAAGCTTGGTACAATTTGAATTGTGGGTGAACCGATAGAATTGGAATCCTGAAATTTTGATTTAGGATCACCGTGGAGGTGTAGAATTAGGGTATGTAGTAAGTTTTGGAAATTGGTACTACTATGTACTAAATTTAGTACAATTTGAATTGTGAGTGAACCGATAGAGTTGGAATCCTGAAACTTGGTTTTAGGATCAGTGTGGGGGTATGATTGGGGTGTGTAGAATGTTTTAGAAATTCGTACTACTGTGTACTAAATTTGGTACAATTTAAATTGTGGGTGAACCGATAGCGTTGGAATCCTGAAACTTGGATTTAGTATCACTCTGGGGAGAAGATTTGGGTTAAGTAGGAAGTTTGGAAATTCGTACTACTGTGTACTAAATTTGGTACAATTTGAATTGTGGATCAACCGATAAATTTGGAATCCTGAAACTTGGATTTAGGAACACTGTGGGGGTGTTGGTTTGGGCTAAGAAGGAGGTTTTGGAAAATCGTACTACTGTGTACTAAATTTGGTACAATTTAAAATATGGGTGAAGCAATAGAGTTGGAATCCTGAATCTTGGATTTAGTATCACTGTAGGGGTGTAGGTTTGGGGTAATAAGGAGGTTTTGGAAATTCGATCTATTGTGTACTAATCTATTGTGTACTAAATGTGGGAAGTGTTAGAAATTCGTACTTATGATTGCTAAAGTAGGTAGTTATGGAAATTTATATTAATGTGCACTTACTGATACTCAATTGGGATTTGGGTGATTTTTTTTTCAAAATAAGTATAACAAGATTACAAATGGTAAAAAATTAGCGGGTATATGCTAGTATATATATATATATATATATATATATATAAATCGACTCAGACACGATACAAGCCTAGAACAGCTTGGCTGGTCTAGAACACATATTATTATGCAGCGTTACAAGCTCTTGTGTAACACAAAGCTATAATACCCTGACAAAATAGTGTGTAGGGTATAAATATATACTTGATAAATGGTGATAATATTTTACATAAAATTTGCTAATGTTTCTAAATGATCAAATTTTGCAATATTAGATTTGATTGGTTGCCCTGAAATTTCCTTGTAAACCTTTTGTTTGCAAAAATTGTCTATTTACTATATTTTAATAAGCGACTTGAGGTCTTATATTAAAGTAAATTTTTTTAATACTATATTGACATATGCGTTGAAACAAAAGTTAATAAGAGTGTTAAGAATTACATTCTACTTACATTTTTCTACTTCAGCTCCTACCAAAATTGACAGACGTGATGATGTTTTGCTACAAATAGAAAGAAAATTTCATATTAACCAAAGGTTATGCAACTGTCAAGTTCATCTGCATGATATAGTTATGTGAAAATCGATCCCAAATGTTACCCACGAAATTTTCTAACTATTGATTTTTGATTTTAGTCCCGTCCGTAATAAGGAAACCATTGTGGCGTATGCTTTACATATAAACATTAAAAATTCCACATACTCCCCTGTTGACCAACAAACTACAGCTACAAAATATTGATTGTAAATATTTTGAACATCACTGCATTTGCGTAGATAATTCTTAGATCAATTTAAATTGCTTAGCAACATTGACACAAAGTTAGTTATAGTTATATTTTAATTAAAACTATTTTAATTATTTTATTATTAAGTTATGCAATTTTCATTTTATCTATGAGAAAAACACTTATTTTTCAAAACTAAAAAAAAACTGTTAATTACTTGTTGAAAACAAATTGCAATGCAACTATTGTAGAAAAACTATTAAAGCAAAACTAAATTAGTTATCTCATGCGTACATAAGATGTTGAAAAACAGCAGCTACATATAAAAAAAAAAACAAAAAACCAAATGAATTATATATACACAATTTAGATATATTGCAAAAATAAACTTGCTTTGTTAGGAAATACAATAATAACATGACATTATATATACAGAACTCATCATTGTATTATAGAACACAATAACAACAGCAAAAAAACTATATAGAATAGAAAAAAAAAACAATAAACTATTTAGACAGCTTGTGAGAGGAAAACAAAACTAAAAATTACTATAAATAATAACAATAACAATAGTAAATAATGGATTATGTATTTAAACAAAAAATGAAAAAAAAACATCAAAAAGAAAAAAAAAACAAAATAATGGAATGTATAGTGAAACTATTATTACTAATATTTATTGAGTTCTAGAAAATAAAAGCAAAAAATTAAAGGAAACATGATATTGTGTTAAATTAAGAGAGTTGGTTTATGATTGAATAATTATTATAGAAAACAAAAAAAAAACTGGAAACCAATAAAAATAACAAATTATATAAATATATTTGTAATTTTATTACTTTTTTAATAGGATTTAAATATGGTAAGTTTTTACAAAACAAACAGCAAATATAACTAATATCGAATATGGGTAATATATTTCAATGTAACATAGCAAAATGTATGAATGTTCCAGCGAACATCACGAAGTTGTTGATGGAAAGATGACCTCACCAATCAGTGAATATTTGAGTCGAGTCGAGTATAACATGGGGGATTGCATTGTTTTGTTTATTGTTTTACCTACTTCAAATATATAATTATTACGGAATAACCTCATATATTTCCGCCTCAATATTTGAAATATTTGTGAGGGAAGTGCCAAAAGAAGTATTCGGACCTACTTCAATTTTACAATTAAATACTCACTTCATTGTTATATGGTTGGTAGATATTGATAATGTATATCTGTTTTTACTCAGAACGTTGCACTATAGGTCAAATAACCGTTTTTTTCTGTGCAAAATTGAAAAAATCAAAGTGTCGCTTTTCACGAGTTGTTGTTGTTTTTGTATTTAGAACACTCCAAAATAATGATACGTGATATTTATTAGCGCTAAATATGAAGTACCGTTACACATCTGGCCATGCAAGTCGCTTAATATAATTTATTCCATAAATATGCTTATATTTCTGTGGTGCTTAGTCAACTTTGAGTGCGTATAATTTCGATTGTGTTTACAATAATTACTTAGTGTAAAATGGACAATATAGATACAAGTGAGCATATTTATCTATATACTATATATAAAAATGAATTGCTGTTCGTTAGTCTCGCTAGAACTCGAGAAAGGTGAGAAAAAATCCAAAACCGCGAAAAATTTGCGAAAAAATATTATGAAGCATATTTGCATTTCCATGAACTTAGTATCGAGTTATTATGATTGCATCACGTCGTAGTTGTTCTTTTGAGATATTTTGGGCAAAATTGGTAGCGTTTTAATCGGTTAAGCCTTCATTTGTCAATTATTGAAAATTTTCAAAATATTTTATTTATTTTTTTTCAATTGGATTGACATTGTATTGAAAATATTTCAGAATACAAAAAATAATTGAGAAGTATATCATTGAATGTACACGCGAGTATTGTATGTATACGTTTTCTATAGAATTCACGTAAGTTTTAGGACAAATGCAAGGATGGAATATCAGAAGACATTCTGAATCGAGTTCTGTGATGCCCTAGATTATTTTGGTTGAAAAGTGTTGCTATGTCATTGGTAATATGAATCACAGAGAAAACTAATATAAGAAGACATTTTGAATTAAAAATATTATTTGCCTTATCTTTTCATTGCAAAATTGGACTATTAAACTTGAATGAGAACAACTAACTATAAACCATGAATATAAAAATGCATAATAGGCATCATTTGCCGGTGCCATTAACGGTCCTCCAAATGATTTTTTCCGTTTTATATATGAAAAGCACACATATGTTCAAAAGCCCAAATTACTGAATATTACATGATATGAATTTAATCAAATTTTTTCTCAAATATATTTATAAGACTTTCTGATAACGGTAGCCAAATATTAAGTAAGGATTTTATAGGATGTCCTCAGTATATCGGTAGTTGACATGTTTGTAATTTTATTGTCACATCTTTAAAACGAAAGAGCTCGAAATATATGAATCTTTGAAATTTAGCACATACATTGCTATTGCTCCGAGGATGTTTGGTATAGAAAATGGGATATATTGGTAAACTAGCAATATAAAAAATGCATAATAGGCATAATACCTAATGTGAAGGAAATACCAAAAATTCCGTCAAAAACATAACATAGAGTCTCATGATGTTGCCAATTTGTTTTAAAAATACATGTTTTACATGTCATTCACCGATTTATAAAATGAGGAAATCTATTAACAAGTAAAGACGTCTCTAAGTTCGACCGAACTAAACTTTTATACAAGTAGTCGTTCGGGACTGGGGTACAACTATATGAAGGATATCTTAAAAAATAGACCGATATCGATAACTTTTGGTAAGGTTCTTTGTTCCCAATGGGAACTCAATGTATATAATTACAGCCAATTGGGTTAAAAAATTGGCTAAACTCCCAGAATCCCAAAAAGTGAACCATTATTCTTAATTTTTGGTAGAAAGATTTGCTACCATATGAGAATTCAAAATAAGAAATGATAGCCGAATTACGAATTATAATTAGTACCATTATATTGGGGCTATTGTAAAAAGAGAGTAGACGCCATTTTTCTGTAGGGAGATTTGCTACACAATGGAAACTGAAAGTACCAAATTACAGACAATTCGGTTGAAAAATGTGACCTAAAACCCCAAATGCCGAATATTGGGGGCACCTTTATATGTGGGATTACCCCTAAACTTGGGTCAATATTAATGTCTTTGGTAATAAGGTTCGCTATATATGGAAAACCAAAATGCCAAATTACAGACAATGCGGTTGAAAAACGTGCTCGACATCCCCGATATATCCCATTTTCATTACCAAACAATCAATCAAATATATCTTAAATATTGCGATCACTATCGTGATTTCGACATAGAATTTTATTCTGATCAATATATACAAATACTTTCTGGGGCTCAAGGTTGCAAAGGGAATGGCAAACTTAATATACACTTCACCATATGGTGAAAGGTATAAATAGCTTACTTAACATTGTGCTACCATAAACGAAGTATTTTGAACTCTATACTGCAAAGAATTGTATTGAAATATGTGTTATAGCTTCCGATGTAACGATCAAGCACGGTATATGGGAAGAAATAGAAAAAGTTTAGCTATACCAACAATTTTCATAGATATTTATTACCCAGAAAGTTTGTTTATTCAAATATGAATAGAAATTCAAAAACAAGTTTGGAATACCGAAAACTATTCCTTAACAATATTGTTATGGCAAGACAACGTTTGCCGGGCCCGCTAGTATTAAATAAAAACATTTTTATGTTTGCGACACTATACTTGAAAATAACCCTTTAGTCTATGAAGACTTTAAAGAGTTAATAGTACGTTTACATTTAACCGGATATCGTTAACCCAGTGGGTTTCAATTGCTAATTCCTTTGCATATATGTCAAATAAATCCTCATAAAGTAGGTTAACCCGGTAAAAAGTTCAAATGTATATGCCGTTTAAAGTAATTTGATATATTGACTTTCAGTAAACTTTAACAAAAATGACCCAATAGGGCCTCTTTGAAATTTTGCACATAAATTAAGTTATAACTAATAAGTTATTTTCAATTTATTTCAAGTTGCGATTTTTTTGCGTTTTGCGAGTAATGCCTCTTTTTCTAGGCAACCTCCGTATAAAAAATTGATTTTTTTTAAATATGGTGAAAAGAAGGTAACAAAAAGAAAAAAGCAGATGCTGTTTGCAAACATTAAGTGAGCAAAATTGATATCGACAACATTTCGGATGAAAGAGAGAAATATTTATGTATATTGTGATTTCGGCGTGGTTTAAACGTGAAATCGGATGGAACATATATATAGATGTTATATCTAAATCTGGCCCGATCTGAAACAATTTTTTCTGAGTAGTTTTTAGCCTATAAAAAACATGCAAACTAAATTTTACGATGATCGCATGTATTTTGTGGGTTTGGAGTTACTTAGACGTGAAATCGGATAAAACATATATATTGGAGCTATATCTAAATCTGAACCGCTTTGAATCAAATTCGACACACTTGTTTGCAGACTCAAAAAAAAGTCGTACACAGCAAATATCATCGCCATCCGTTGTATTTTACCGATTTGGTGCATTTTAAATCTGAAATCGGATATGGGAGCTATATCTAAATCTGAACCGATTTCTTCCAAATTCAACAATAACAGTTCTAGTAACAAAAAAAAAAATCAGTTGGGGCAAATTTCGTGACGAATACTATGATTTTGTTGCCGATATTAATTTTGCACAGGAAAAGTGGTCATTTGACCTATAGTGCGTGGGCTGTATTTTGGAGAGTAACAGAAGGAGTGGACCAATAATCTCTATTTTCTAACAATGAAACGGTTTCAGTCCAAAAGGACATGCAGTCTTAATCCGATATTTCGATAACTTACATTTTTAATGTCCTCAATAACCTTTAAACTTTGCACACGATTTGATGTACAAATTGCACAAGTAATCCGATAGGAATTCGGGAGACTAAGCAAAGATATGCTAGGGCAGCCCAACCAAGACAGTCTAAACACTGACGACATAGACAGGAATGTCAACAATTTAACGGCCATAATTACAAAAGTCTTTCGAAGAAAATGGTCGACTTCGATTAAGGAATTCTGCATTCGAAGGCCCTTGGATACTGAGGATACTCCCATGATAAAAGAAAATAATACAACAAAATGACTAGAACCACTAAACGCAACTGCAGTGAACAGGTAGATATCGTAAATGATGTCTCAAAGATAACGAAGCATATTAGATAAGGGGGAAATCTAATAGAGACAATAGAAGGAAAAAAGACTCCGCATGAAATCTCACATCATCCCAACACATCGACATCAGGTGAAGCAACGATGCTAAGGGAGGAAAATGCGATTGCTACAGAAATGGAGCGCGATGCATTGAAGAGCATTTCACCTTACAAAGCAGCTGGGCCAGACAATGTCAGCTTTATTACAAAAAGAGACAGACTACATATCACCATATTTAGCAGCACTCTTTTGGTGTATATCTTACTCAAAACTATGGAACAAACAACACGCGTACGTAAAGGAAAGATCAGTGGCAACAGTTCCGCCCGTGATGGTACACAACATTTTCGATAAGAAAATGTTTACTTTAGATGTATGCATTGATATCAAGGAATTTTTTAATAATGTCGGCATTGAAACACTTATCCAAGCCTTAGAGACCTTTGGCCAGGGTCAGCCACAAACTAAGGAATATATTGGTAAAATGTT
>NW_026884221.1:0-113043 GCF_032173495.1 Musca vetustissima
CCCCCATTTCCTTTTTCTTCTCTTCTTCTTCTTTTTCTCTCTCCCCCCCCAACATCGCCAAAATATTACCAATATGGACCATAAAAATGTCAATATGAAACCAGTAAGGGAAGTTCCAAAATTCGGACTGGGCCGAAAATATGATACCCTTCATCACTTTATGTACATAGCAGATATGATATATGTGATCTACATAGATATTTGAATTAATTAAAAAAACCATACACATACCATTCTGTATGCAATGAAAAATTGCATGTCTAACGGGCAGACCCGGATTTTTGGTGTACCATTTGTATGAAATCGAAATGGACCTAATTAAGCAACCGTTGCATACATCATTTGATTATTGCAACTTTAATATACATCACTCTAAAATCAATTTAATATCCTCCGCCAAATTTCGTGTAAATCTGACAAACATAGCCTCTTCGGTGCATCATTTATATAAAAGCGTACGAATATATATAATCGATATCAAAATCTGAACCGCATTCGCTATGCAAAATTTTGTCCCCATCGGACAAATATTGACAGTTTGGTGCACTACTTACAAAAATCGGTCGAATCTATATATGGGAGCCATATCTGAATCGATTTTAACAAAACTTCGCATACATCCACTTGGACCTTATTCAGTACGCTGTGCATAATCTTGTCTCAATCGGACAAATATTAGGAGTTTGGTGCAGCATTTACATAAAATCGAACAAAACTATATAGAGTAACTTCGGGTAATGTGGACCATGCGTCTAATGTGGACCACCCCCATATCTAAGGAAATGCTTGAAATATGTCAATGCCGCCTTGATATATGTTTTCCTAATTAGTAAAAACAAACGTCTAACACGCAAAAAAAAATTAAAAAAAAATGCAAAGTCGGGTAATGTGGACCACTATAAACAAACGCAACATTTTCATGGGGACAAGTTTCAAACATGACCCCGTATTAAAAACATTTCTATGAGGAGGTATTCTATCCTCTGAAAACTCGATATGAGAAATTACAGCTGCTTCGGTTGGATATTGAAGCTAAGACCTTCAAAATACCGCAAATGGGGCGATACCCTTAAATGTGGGCTATACCGAAAAACATATGGGTTCATACCCATATATTTTTGCATTCATTGTTACCCAAGATTGCAATAAATTGCAATTTATCACAACCTACCTTTTACCTTACTGGTCCACATTTATTCGCAGTTCAGAGTTTTTTGAGATATACGGGCATGTTCTGGCATTCACTTCAAGGGCAGAAGTGTATCGAACACACGCCGATGTGTTCTGTAACACACTTTACACCCATTTGAGGTGTATTCTTTACACTTACATTTTTATAGTGAGAGTTCTATATAAAAGATAATCTTTTTTGAAGTAAAAAGGGCACATGATGATAGAATAATATGTTATTATTGCGTATAATTTGTTTAAAATCACAAAATTAAGATAAAACGTCCTTAAAAACAAATTTTAAATAGATACTAAGGTTTGTGTTCCATTTTCTTCAACTGTATTGCTCGCTTGACACAAACAGCTGATTTTAAGTAAGGCCAAAGAAGACAGGGTTACCATATGATCCTCTTAAATCAATCAACAAATTAATGATATTACAGATTATTAAGAAATAATAGCAAAATTATCGTTAGAACTAACGAAATTAGTAAAAAATTAGAGAAACCATGGTAAAAACGAATACAGTTTATAATGTATGGCAACACTGTTTCTGCAAAGTACCATGTTGGCGTTTATTTTTGTCGCAGTTGAAAATTTCAATTCACGTGAGAACCAGAACAGGAGGTAACTTCTGAGGTGAAGTGTATGTGTGAAGTGAAAACAACACACCGTGAATTCCAGAACATACCCGATAATGTAATAACATTTTTATAGACAAATATATATAATGTTTGACCTGGAATATATTTAGACGACAAATCTACCATGTCGTAAAAACAATTTGTTTTCATTTTTTACCGTTGGTAAGCCCACAATATCAAAAAAAGAAAATGGTGGTCCATATTACCCGAAGTTACACTATGGGAGCTATATCTAAATCAGAACAGATTTCAACAAAACTTCGCATATATCAGTCTGGATCTAATTCAGTACTCTGTGGAAAATTTTGTCTCAATCGGATCGATATTGGCAGTATGGTGCTCCATTTACATAAAATCGGACGAAACTATATATGGGAGCTATATCTAAATCTGAACCGATTTCAACAAAACATGGCATACATCAATCTAGCCCGAATTCAGTACTCTGTGCAAACTTTTGTCTCAATCGGACCAATATTCACATAACAGTTTGGTGCAACATTCACATAAAATCGGATGAAAATATATATATGGAAGTTATATCTAAATCTGAATCAACTGGACAAAAATTGGGAGTTTAGTGCACCATTTACATAAAATCGAACGATATTGAAATCTGATCCAAGTTTGAAGAAACTTAACACATGCTATTACATACTCAAGTTTGTACTCTATGCCAAATTTCGTCTCAATCGGACATCATTCACAACAGAATGAATATGTAGGAATGTGTATTTGTGTGGTATAAGCCCGCAAAATGATGCTCAATCGGACAAATATTGGGAGTTTGGTGTATCATTCACAAAAAATCGGACGAAACTATATATGGGAGCTATATATATAAATCTGAACTGATTTAAAAGAAAAAAAAACTTCGAAGACATCAATCTGGACCTAATTCAGTACTCTGTGCAAAATTTTGTCCCAATCGGACAAATATTGGGAGTACTTTGTTCACAAATCATGGACGGACTCATAAAGTGATTCTAAGTATATAGTCAAAAGTAACCATGGGCCTATCTCGATTCCTTTTGCCTGTTACACACATATACACAAAGACATAATACCCTGTACCACAGTGTAGTGAAGTGTATAATAAATTAAATGGGCATTATTCTATGCAGAAAACATAATTTTAGAAAAATATTGTAAGGTCCAAAACATTTATGAAGGGTCCTCTCTTCATAGGATCATATGTTTTTGTTCTAAGCTGATACGGGTCAACATACCTATTTGACAGAGTCCATTCTATTGCGCCTAACATTTCTTTATATTTTGCCATTTTGTCTTTAAAAATACCGTTATAAATCGAGTTTGCCGCATACGAGGAAAAATATACTGGACTTCTGTTTAGAAGTCGACTCGTTCTTTTATGCTAATATTTAGAATATTTTTTCAAATATTTATTTGTTTATGACTATTATTTGTTTTTATTATTTTGTCCGTGTGAAATTAAATATACAATCAAATTGATGTGCTTGTTATAAAAATCCGACTTTCTATTCCAAAAAAAAATTCGTTCAAACGCATTGAGTCACTTCGTTCAGGCGGACGAACTGACTCAAAAAGAGATCCTATGCACATTCTGAAAAGTAATCATGGATATGTCTCATTTCATTTTGCCTGATACAAGTATATGCACAAATACATAATACCCTCTATCACAATGTGATGAAGGCTATAGAGAGTAAAAAATGTATGACCCTGCCGAAAATTAAGGACATTTTTACATATTGAAAATTAATTTAGCATAAATTGTTGTTATCATAGTTAAAACCACATGCTGAATTGCAGGGTATTAGAATTTTTAGAAATTCACATTTCTAAAAATTCAGATAACACACACACTTAAGCAGGAATAATTACCAATATTCGTGTAAGATTTCAGGATTTAATTTTCAGTCGTTTCGATATATTACAAAAAATGAATGTGTGTAAAAAACATACACACACTCACCCATATAACTCCGTAATAACAAAACTGTCAAACAATTTTATACAATTCGTTAAAACACCGATATTTTCCAAAAACCCAACACATTTATGACTCCAACTTTCATTTCAACATCATCATGCAATAATGACAATATTTTTTCTCAATTATAATTGCCACAAAATTATGCCTAAATGCTAAGTATCATTAGCTTCATCTCTAAAGATAACCCTAACCATTTTCATCCTCTTACTTCTATGGAACGTGCTACAATTTATTTTACAAATTTCTGCTTTTCCCATTCTCCCCTATTTCGATACGCATTTAAATGTGTCTGGGCTCCGGGATCATAACTCAAGATTAAAGAATTTGAAACGTTTAAAAATAGCATTTGGCTATGGATAGGGCCAAGTGGTGGTGGTTGATAGACAATTTAAATAAACTAAGGTAACAGTTTATTTAAAGATATTTTCAAACAAAAAAATCAACAACAAAGTTCGAAAGGCCAACAAAAATAGCACAAAGCCAAGTATCACTATGAAAGTCATCACTCAATACAGACAACGAAATATTAAAATGAAATTAATAACTACACAACCTCTGTGGATGGGTAGAGGAGTGAGAGGAGACAATATAGAAAATTACAATGGCAGACAAAGGTATTGAAGATTCGAAGAACAAAAATACCAACAACGTCATCGGTTATGAAATGTCAAAATATTAAAGACTTAATCTCCAACCCCTAGTTTTTCGTTTTGTTTGAAAAATGAAAACAATTGGATAGGGTGATACACATGATGGCAGAGAAGACAATCACCATAACAATATGAAAGTCTTTGATATGGCCGCCAACAAAGGAATTGTAAAAAATGAAAAAAAAAACGAAAACAAATACAAATATGAAAGGAGCAACATAAAAATTAGGGTATGGAATCGTTCGTTCATTTCGAACGTTCATTTCTCACATTCATTTTTTATGGTTCGATAATCTCTTTGGATACACCTCTAGGGTATGAGATTATATTTAGCATTCAAATTCTAGTAGATGTGCAAATAATACCAGTAGATAACATATATTTCATGGGAATCCTTTCGCTTTCAAAAACAATAATCCAATATGAATGACGCTGGATGTAAAGGCGTTAGGTTGAAGAAGTTTTTTCCCAACGCTAATAAATTTACCTATTTCATTTTTTTCTAGTCCGAACCATTATTATATATGGGAGTTGCTTAGGAAAGCCCTTGCTTAGTAAATATATTTACAATCTAGAAGGATAAATTCGGCCAATTAGATCAAGTTTTTGAGTTATGATAATAATGCCACTTCGTAATGATAAAACATAATCGCTTAGATTGGAACATGCCTAGAACGATTAAAATTCCTAGACCTAGCTAGAGCTTTATATGGGGTCGATATTTACACTCAAAATATCAAATTACAAATATGAATTACAAAATATCAAGTTACAGAATAACTCCCCTAGTGTCGGAGAGGAGCGGGAAGAACCAGAATGAGTGGACTGATAAATCCCATCTTCGGATGGCTTATTAAAAATATTATGATTGGCAATGTTTGGTTGAAATGTGGATATAGTGTCCGCTTCATATGAGATTTACAAATTTGCAAAATATTGACCCCATGTAGGCGAGGTACTTGAAGGAGTGGAGCGAAATTTCCCATTTTTTTAATTTTATTTAACTTTTAAATAAATATTACAATGCACACATTTTGGATGAAATCGATAGCTAACTTCGACTGAACGGATAGGAGAAAAACTCTGAAGCAAATGAGTGCCTATATAGACACCTAGATGAGTTCGGTAACGTAGGACAATACACCACAATAGGTTTGTCAAATGACATGATAATTCGAGTTCTCACAAATCGTCAAACCAGCGGCCTTTTCACCGACTAAAACACGATACAGTACAGCTCTGACTTTTGTTACACTCACGCACATAAAACGAGTAATGTAAGATTAAAAGTCGGCCGGGAGGGACAATCTTCACTTTGGGTATACACAAAGATACTCCTGGGATTATTATTAACCTACAGTAACATATACAGTGGGTATAAAATAAATAGTATTTTGAACCCATTTTTTGTCAGAATGCTAAGTGGTAAGTACACTGCTGGTCAAAACTGAAGCAATTGAAATTAAACTTCGTAACGTCGCGAAATATTGGTTCTAGACCCACCTTTCAGTGTACCAATCGTCATGCCTCGACTAGTTGAGTCGATATAAACATGTGTGGCCACCCGTCTGCCATTATAATTTTTTAAACACGATACGGCCTCAGTTATGGATCAATTGCCACGAAATTTTGCAAGAAGAACCGTATAGTTTTTGGTAATGATCGGTTATTATTTAGGGAATGAAATGGTCAAAAACTTTATTTCTCTCTTTATGACCCGAACATCACGAAATTTTACAAAGGGAAAGCCTGACCATGGAATAAGCATAACTGTCTTCATAAAGATCGGTCAATATTTAGCGTTTTGAATGGTAAATGGAAAATGTATATTTTATGACGTATATATTTTCTCTGAAGAACATAGACCCGAGCTGTTGATTATGTATCCAAGAGGAATGGTTGACCTTTAAATTGATACCAATTATATTGTTGTATGTACTCGGATGTGGGAGTTATACTAAGATAATTACAGGTGTATACGTATTTTGATTTGGTTAGTATTACCATTACCACACTAGAGGGCGAACATGTCTCGCGGATAGCTATACAATTTTACATGAGATACCGGTAATGATAATGATAGTTATCGTCCCTACAAATTTCGGTGATGATCATATGATATTTAGAGTATTGAAGGGACCAACAACTTTTTTCTGTATGGTTTGTATCATAGCTCTAGAGGTCACTATTGTAAGCCGAACATCAGAAATTTTACACGGGGAAAGGATCTGGCTAATTATTTATTTAGGTTCAAATGACTTGTGTATGTATAGTAAATGGGCTAAATGTTTACTCCGTGAAAACATTATTCGGAAAATATGCCAGGGTAAGAAAAAGGATGTTGACCTCTAATCTCTTAAGAGGGGGCAAATATAGTGAAGTATCGCCCAAGCTCGGAATATAGATAATGCGGAAAATTAGAGAATGATGGTAGTTGTGTAGGGTATCATATGGTCGGCCTCGTCCGACAATTCTGCTCCACTCACTGGTTTAAAAATAAACTTATAGTAAAAGTTAGGAAATAACTAGGTAATTAATTAACTTTTAAGAAACAAACAATAAAAACGCAAAATTTATTTTTATATAAAAATAATATAAATAAAAATTACATAATCTATTCTACAAGTTTCAATCTAATACTTTGCAAAATTTCATATAAGGTCACCAAACGTAAGCTCCTCGGTGCACCATTTGCATGAAAATATATATGGGAGCTATATCTAAATCTGAACCGATTTCAACAAAACTTCGCATACGTCTATCTGGACCTAACTCAGTACTCTGCGCAATATTTTGTCTCAATCGAACAAACCTTGGGAGTTTGGTGCACCATTTACCTAAAATCGGACGAACTATATATGGGGCTATATCTATATATGATCCAATTTCAATGAAACTTGACACGTAGTATCCTAGTCTCAATTAATACGTTATGCAAAATTTCGTCACAATCGGACAAAAATTTGGAGTTTGGTGCATCATTCACATAAAATCGAACTAAGCTATACATGGGTGTTATATCTAAATCTGAACCATTTTAATAGGGTTCATCCTTGGGCCATATAAATGGGCTGAGCCAAATAAATGGGCCCTGCCAAACATCATCTAATTCGGATCATAAATGCGACATGTACCTTGCTCACAAAAATACATGGACGGACGGACGTGCATAAATCGACTCAGAAAGTGCATATTCTCAAACGGAACCATGTGTCGATCTCGTTTCCTTTTGCCTGTTACAAACATATACACATAGACTGTACCACAGTGTGGTGAAGGGTACAAAAACAGCCCAATACCATTATTGGCCCACCTGCATACTCCCTTGTACCCTTGCAATCCTGGGGCTTCAGCCTATAGTTTTTGACCTTCTCACTGTATTATATTCGTGTCTAAACCTTAAAATATAACTGTAATTCATTATAGAATGACATATTTCACCACTGAGTCAGGTACCAATTAATATGAGTTTTTGCATAGACATTCTGATTGTTTTCAGAAAAAAAGGACTTAAATTGATACACAAATTTCATATACTTAATTATTAAAGTCTGCTGTTACCGGTCCGGCACAGCTGTTGATATTAGAGGAATTTGCAGGTTGTGGCGATATGGAGTAGGCTGCTTTCGATATAAGCCTCGACACTTTCCTAGGTTTAAACACTCTATAAAGGCCCACTACGGTTCTTTATTCCGGTTTGTTTATTATTATAAAATAAAATTATTTTTTTTGCTAAAGGCCCACAACGGCTTTTTAGTTCGGGTTTTCTAAAATAACTTTTCCTTGTTCAAGAGCCTTCTACGGTTCTATATTTTTTTTTGAAATCACTTTCTTTGTATAAAGGCTACAACGGTTCTTTATGTCATGTTGTTGTTTTCTTCAAGAGCATTTTCATTTGTATAAAGATCCATGACGACTCTTAATTTCGGGTTTCTTAAAATCACTTTTCCTTGTATAAAAATCCGCGGCGGACCTTCGGTTTTTTTAAAATCACTTTTCTTTGTATAAAATACAAACGGGTGCTATATATAAATCTAAACCGATTTCCATTGAAGACGTCATTATAGATCTATTTCGGCACGCTACGCATAATTTTTTGTCAATTGGACAGACTTTCAATCTTTGTTTCACCATATGCGTCAAATCGGACGAAAATTTATATGGGAGCTATATCTAAATCTGAGCTGTTTTTTTTTTCAATAGGTTTCGTCCTTGGGCCAAATAAGTGAACTATTGCAGTAAGTCATTGTGAGATTTGTAGTGGTGACGGATTGTTAAATTAAACGATATTCGAATGAAAATAACCACAGTAAATTAGTTACACAGCCTACAAGTTCAATTTTCAATATTTCGAGAAGGACAAATAATATTTTAAAGGAATTATTTTATTCCACAAAATCACAACACAAAGAGTCCTTGATTTTATTTCATTTTCCAACGAATATCAAGATTATTCAAGATTTCAAAAAGGCAGCACATGTTTTGGGTTTCCCAGTATATATATCAACAAGCAGCAGAAAACAACAAAATTGTATACG
Source organism: Musca vetustissima (assembly GCF_032173495.1). Taxonomy (NCBI): domain Eukaryota; kingdom Metazoa; phylum Arthropoda; class Insecta; order Diptera; family Muscidae; genus Musca; species Musca vetustissima. The sequence goes on from NW_026884221.1 coordinate 8,981, forward strand.
AATGACAAGTATGTATGTTGGATATATGTATATATATGTATACGTATATAAATAAATTCATTTTCAAGGAACTTACCAAAGATCAGGGTTATGTAACTGAAATGAAAACAACAAAAACAAATATTTAATTTTAATCTTCAGTCGAAAAGAATAGAATACATTATTATTCTTAGATTATTTCCCCCCATAAACTCGTTAAATATCTACATAACATTCTAATAATTTTAGATTGACAGGTAAAGAGGCAAAGCAGCGAGTATAAAGTGACATCGCGTTGAATGTGTCGTCGTCTTTGTCAGACAAAAATTGAAATATGTAAATTTTGTTGGAACATTTTTCATTCATGCATATGTATGTCGGTTATGCGGACATTTACAATTCCATGGCAATTTCATTGCATGGCAATGCACGAAATGTTGAAAAAAAAAAAAACAATTTGAAGGAGGATTAGCAATGCAAGAAGAAATGGTCGCCTGGCTGTCTGTCTATTTATTTCCATACTCCGCCTCTGTGTTTTTTGGGCATTTGCCTTCTACATCGGGTTTCATACAAACCAGTATATTGCACACACTCACACACATGCTGACGAATAGACTGACTCTAACAACATTTGTAGATATTCGCCACAGACCAGTCTCCTTTCTTTTTATGGTGTTTAGAGCGGTTTGAAGTCGTTTTTGCATTTTGATGATGATGACCTTAGAATGGGGTGTGAACTCCATTGTAATAAACATGTTAGACAAAATCCATAGAGTTTTATGTTGACGAAAAAATACAACAACAACATCAAACAGGACAATACTAAGCAACGTGAAAAGCTCTTCAAACTGGGTGTGGTGAATATGTTTTGGCATTTCTGTGGAATATGTTATGGAATTTTTGGTTATGCCAACCATGACCATGGGAGTTGTTATCAGGCGGCAGGAGTCTAAATTAATTCAAATTCTAATGTTATTATATGTATGACTTTAAATTGCAAAAATATATTCCGTATTAAGTTGAATGGTTAGAGGTTTTTATTATGGCGTATCTACTACTCAACATGATGGAAGAAATTCAATGAGAACACAATGGGAATTATTCGGTGCGGTTTTTAATTCTAAAAGTATTTTTATATGTCTTTTAAATTTTTCAAACAGGACATATCCACCTCTTATACATCTAATATATATTGTAGAACTACCAAATGCCACCTTTCCGAAGTAAGACACCAGCGAAATTCTAATGCAGTTTATTTCTTTGGCTAGATAAGTACTTCGTTCGCTTTGTTAAAAGAGTCATAATAGCTTCTGCGGAGAATATACCAAAAAAAAAAAAAAAAAACAGAGAGCAGAGTAGTATAGTCTGACGGGGCCGACTATACGATACTCTTCACAACTATCACGGAACTCGGATCTTTATTCCGAGCCTGGTCAATATTTCGTGATATTTGCCCCGACTTGCACAATTAGAGGTGAACATCGCATCTTCCTTACATATTCCGAATATTACAAATATTCAGTACAGCCCTTATACTTACTTGTCCAGATTCCCTTCACAGTGAGTTGAGTTGTGATTCTTATATTTTACTAGAAAACACACAAAGAAATTAAGCTTTCGGCCCACTTCAACCCAACATAAATATATCCCGATCTTTACCAACAGGGGTCTTCATTGGCCAGAACCCATCCTACATGCAAAAATTCATGTAGGATGGTCCATAATTGTGGCCTGTATGGACATACCGACGGACACACATGTATAGATCGACTCAGCTAGTCGAGATATGACGATTGGTATACTTAAAGGTGGGTCTAGGATCAATATTTCGCAGCGTTACAAACTCTTGGGGCTGCACAAAGGTATGATACCCTGACAACATAGTAGTGTAGGGTATAAAAAGAGAACTGATGAGGATCTGTACGTGATTCGAAACTATAGTCTTCCCTGCCTTACAACTTGCGGAGAATGCCATATTTTTCCCACTAATAAATATTTGTGTTTAAAAAAACAACGAACTGGAATTAAGTCTGAATATTCAACAAAAACCAAACTCAACGGCTGACTAATATGAGACTTAGCCGTGGCCAACATTTAAGAAACATAATCTTTGAAAAATAAATGCCAAAGAAATTAAAAAAAAAACCGTTCCGCATTTAATCTCAAATTGAAATATTTTAATCAAGGAGATATTTTGAAATATATTTGGCTTCGATATTATATTTTTGAATATTTATGTCATTGTGGTTTACCCCCTAAATATCAGTAACTCCAACTTCCGGAATTTTGAGTACTTTGAGCACATTTCCAACTGAATTGTCTGCTAACATATAGTGGCGAGAAAAAGTATACGAATGTTGAGAAATTCCTCCATTAACTCTTATAAATGCCTCAGGTTTGATTTCTTATAGATTATACTACTTTTTATACCCTTCACCACACTGTGGTACGGGGTATTATGTCTTTGTACATATTTTTGTAACGGGCAAAAGGAAACGAGATAGACACATGGTTCCTTTTGCGAATATGCATAGAATCACATTCTAAGTCGATTTATGCATGTCCTTACGTCCGCCTGTCTGTCCATGTTAAATTGTAAACAAAGTATAGGTCTCACTTATGATTCGAATTGGATGAAATTTGGTACAGCTCATTTATTTGGCCCAAGGACGAACCCTATTGAAATTGGGAAAAATCGGTTCAGATTTAGATATAGCTCCGATATATATTTTCGTCCGATTTTATGTAAATGGTGCACCAAAGACCCTATACAACTTTCGATGTACACGAAATTTGGCACAGCATACTGAATAAAGCTTTGAATGGTGTGTGCCAAGTTTCGTGAACATCGCATTAGATTTAGGTATAACTCCCATATATATTTTCGTCCGATTTAAGGTAAATGGGGTGCCAAAGTCCCTATGTATCTTTCGATATGCACGAAATTTGGCACAGCGTACTGAATTAAGCGTAGAATAATGATGATGTGCTAAGGCTCGTGAAAATCGATTCAGGTTTAGATATAGCTCCTATATATATTTTCGTCTGATTTACGGTAAATGGTACTGATTTCGATTTACACAAAATTTGGTACAACGTACTGAATTAATCACTGAATGATGTGTACTATGTTTCATGAACATCGGTTCAGATTTAGATATAGCTCCCATATATGTCCCTATATATCTTTCGATTTGGGCGAAATTTGGTCCCCATATATCTTTCGATTTGCTTGAAATTTGGCAGAGCGTATGTCTAGAACCATGTGTGTTAAGTATCGAGAAAATCAGCTCAGATTCAAATAAACCTCCCATATATATTTTAGTGCGATTTAAGGGGACCCCCCCCATTCTCGGGGTCAAAATTTTTGTTGATATAATTCGAATCTACACTGATTAAAGAATGTCTCTACAAAATTTCAAGTGAAAATCTCAAGAACTCTTGAAGATATATCCGATTTATTGTGTCCGCATCAAGTGACGGCTGAAGGGCTTCTCAAACTTTAAACGCGTTTTTCTCTAAACTAATAATCCAATCGGTTCCAAATTTTGCAACGTTTCTCTGGGAGTGTATAGCTCTCGTATGAACTAGGATAAAGCCAATCGGTGAAGATCTTCCTTATTTTTTAACTTGGCGATTTTCCAAAAATATTTTTTCAAAGGTCCACTATTTTGTTAATTTTAGAGCGATGTCAATAATCCTAGTTCATACGAGAGCCAGACATGAACTATTTCTAACACCTTTGGAATTTTCGGATTCCGATGTTCCAGTGAGGAGTTATCATGCCCGCCATAAAAAATAAGGACTTTTCTTTAATTACAAAAAACAACAACAAAACAATAACAAAATTTTTTTGTAAATTATTTTTCTTCTCTTTTAAATCTTCAATTATATATGTGCAAAGTTACAAACCTTAACAAGCATTGGTATAGATTTACCAGCCCATTGAAAATCTTGAAAAAATAAAATCAGGAGGGGGGGGGGGGTTCCCTTAATGTAAATGGTGAACCATAGACACAAAATTAAGCCGATTGGGATAAATTTTTTACATAACGTACTGAAGTTACTATAACCTACCGTGTGTCAAGTTTTGTTGGAATCGGTTCAGATTTGGATATACCTGTCATATATAGTTTCGTCCGATTGTAAATAGATTGTACACCCAAAGTTAAGCCGATTGTCACAACGTACCGAAGTTAGAGTAGTCTAACGCTTGCCAAGTTTTTTTAAATCGGTTCAGATTTGGGTATAGCTCTCAGACTTAGATCATATTTCCGACCGAATTTGTATTAATTGGGTTCCAAATATTTAACGGGGTGTACGATAGATATTTGTTTTAAATCGATTTATATAATTTTGTCCTATTATAACAAACGAATGACATGTTTACGGATTGATCCAACGGGTTCACATTTAGATAAAGGTCACTTATTTTATATTATCCAATTTCATGTTAATTGTCCTTCAAAAATGCGACGTCTTATATACCCATAGTGGTGAAGGGTATCATATAGTCGGCCCCGTCTGACTTTACTACTTTCCTTACTGGTTAAAGAATATAAAGGACCAACAGATCAATAAGCGCAAATTTTGTTTAAGAATATTTTTCTGCGACCAATAGAGGCGTGGATTTTTTAAATAATATTTTTTCTGCGACATAAAATTTGGAGTTGGTATTGAAGTGCCCAAAGCAATAAAGACATGGTTATTGTTTTATTGATACCATATTGACCAACAATAGATGACCACTTGTCTTGGCACTTGTGCGTATCGAATGTAATTGACAACGCTTGGAATAATCATAACAACAGATAATAAAACAAAAACAAACACAATAAAATTACGCACACCAACTGCAATCATAAGAGGCATATTATGAGCATTTATAATTTTCGCAGTTGTTTGCACAATGTTCCCAGCCAGCCAGTGAAATCCAATATGGTCTTGTGGCACTCCACTTTGATTATCTTTCCCTAATATAATTTAATAATCCCCACAGAATTGAAATACACACAGGCAAACAAACAAATATAATTTTAGTAGGCATATCCATAACATATCTCTTTGTCAATACATAAATCATGTTGGAATAGTATCTACAACCACGACCACCACACCAATAACTAATAAAAATCTCACCCCCTGATTATGTGAGAGTGTGGTGGTGGTGCATTTTGTTATCATTACAAATATTTGCATTGTCTATTTTTTCTGTGTGTGGGGATCCGGATACGAGCAACAATCAGATGGGCAACAACAAAAAAGGTTCACCATCAACAACAAAAACAATAAGGTTAGCTGGCAGCAGCATCCAGTAGTAGTTGTAACACAATTTAATTCAAATGCCCAACTACTATTTTGACAATGACAACAACGATAAAGCCAATAAATTTATCTTTTGCTCTTAGCATGTGGTCGGTTGGTTGTTCGCAGTCGTCCTACAACTATTGTTACAGCTCTCGTCGAGTTTATTTGTTCAAAAGACTCCCTCTTTTGTGTATGTGTGTGTGAGCGTTGCCGTGCGTATGAGTGTGTGCAAACATTTTTCTTGTCCGTTCTGTTTGTTTGTTGTTGTACTCAATTTTAGCAATTGTTTTCCTGGTCTTTTCAACACAAATATTGTCACTACTGGCCTCTAGCCATATTTCTATGTCCTTCTTGTTCCTCTGCTTATGAACCATATTTTAGTTTTGATTTCTGTTTCTGTGTTTTGTTTTGGTACAAATTTGCTCGGATGTTAACGATAATGTAAAATTTGTTTGTTTTGATTTTCATGTTATGAAAAATTTTGTCTTTTGTTCTAGGTTCAGCATTATGGTTATTACAATTTTAGTTGATATAATGGGATAGTTATTTGCCTTAGATCACATTTCGGATTTGTGACTTCCGCTAATGCAGTGGTGGAGGTTTAGGGGGAAATAAATGTGGCTAAAGTGTGGCAGATGTTAAAGAATGGCAAATTAGTTACGGTGATTAATGTAATCAAATACAATAGTTAAATATTTATTTTGTAAAGTAAATTACTGTTTTGATCTTGTGCGTGGACTTTTAAAACGAATATGTCACAAAAGGAGCTATAGGAGTGGATTTTTAAAATTATATTCCTTAAAAATTGTTAAATATACAACAGTAGTCTTTTTAATAAAAACATTTCAAAACGTCCTATAGTGATATACGAGTGAAATGGTTAAGGAATATTTTAAACGAACATTAGAGTTATAAGAGTGAATTTTGAGCGGGTTTTCTAAATTTTTGAACCGTATATCTTGGTAATAAAACCGATTATAGTCCTGTTTCATAAATTTAGTACTAGTTTTCCAATAATATCCAAAAAAGGTGTTGAACCCGGTTTCATTATCTGAATATCCGGATAAAAAATTTAGAAAACCAGTTCTTTATTTCCTCGCAATTCATTTTTCTAACGTATTTGGTATAACTATATATGTTTTAGTAAATATTTCGGACGAATCCTACAGTTCTACATAATAAGGAATGCATACTGAATTTTTGAACTACATATAGGTTTCTAGGGACAAGAATCGGGTAAAATTGAGAATATACCATTAAAAGTTAAAATATCAATTTCTCGTCTTTGAAGACCCAATATAAAATCTTATGGGCAACATTTTTGCATCCTGTGATACTTGGAGTCGGGTGCAATAAATTAAAGACAAATGGGACACACAAGGAATCGAGTTAGCAGGACGAAATGCTCTATAACAAATTCTCCATTCGAATTTCCATAGAACGAAAATATATTTTGCTCAATCGGACAAATACTGGGATTTTGGTGTATCAATCACAAAAAATCGGACGAAATTATATATGGGAGCTATATCTAAATCTGAACCGATTTTAACAAAACTTCGCAGATATCATTTGACCTAATTCAGTACTATTTGCAAAATTCTGTCCTAATCGGACAAATATTGGGAGTTTAGTGTATCATTCACAAAAAATCGGATGAAACTATATGGGAGCTAAATCAAATTTTGAACCGATTTTAACATAACTTCGCAGACATCAGTTTGGACTTAATTAAGAATTTTTTCCCAATCGGAAAAATATTGAAACTACATATGGGAGCTATATTTAAATCCTGACCGATTCCAACAAAACTTCACATACATAAGTATGGACCTGATTCAGTGCGCTGTGCAAAATGTTGTCCCAATCGGACAAATATTGGGTGTTTGGTGCATCATATACATAAAATCGGACGGAACTATACATGGGAGCTGTATCTAAATCTGAACTGATTTTCTCCAATTTCAATAGGGTTCGTCCTTGGGCCAAATAACTGAACTGTACCAACTTTCATCCAAATCGGATCAGAAATCATAAATTTAATCCATATCGGATATAGCGCACATATATATTTTGTTCCGATTTACTATAAATGATGTCCCAAAGTCCCTAAATAGTCCCAGGACACAATTTTGTGCAATGTACTGAAGGTACTGATGTTCGTCGGCTTACTTCTAGATAATGATCACATATATAAGTTCGTTCAATTTCATGTCAAGTTCCTTCGAAAAGGCGTCGTCTGTTAGGATATATATGTAGAATATATCCAAAGTCGGCCCATTCCGACTTTTCTACTTTAGTTACTGATTTTTTTTTAGTTTTTTTGTTATTGATTTTTCATAAATACAGAATTTTTTATCAAAAATAACGTGATCTGAAAACCACTCTATAATACCACTGGAACTAATTTGTCTACCTATGCATTTCATTGTAATCTACCTTTCAATTTTTCATTAAGGGAACCCCCCCCATTCTCGATTCTTTATTTTTAAGATTTTAAATGGGCTGGTAAATGAATACCAATGGTTGTTAAGGTTTGTAACTTTGCACATATATATTTGAAGATTTAAAAAGAAAGAAAAATAATTTACCAACATTTTTTGTTGTTGTTTTTTGTGTTCAAAGAAAAGTCCATATTTTCGATGGCGGGCATGATAACTCCTCACTGGAACATCGGAATCCGAAAATTCCAACGGTGTTAGAAAGAGGACATGTCTGGCTCTCGTATGAACTAGGATTATTGACTTCGGAAAAACGCCTATACCACAAACTAAGTTAAAAAATAAGGAAGATCTTCACCGATTGGCTTTATCCTAGTTCATACGAGGGCTACACACTCCCAGAGAAACGTGTCAAAATTAGAAACCGATTGGATTATTAGTTTTTGAGTTATCGTGCCCGCCATTCGTTTTGAGAAAAATGCGTTTAAAGTTTGAGAATCACTCTTGCCGTCACTAGATGCCAACACAATAAATCGGGTATATCTTCAAGAGTTCTTGAGATTTTCACTTGAAAATTTGTAGGAACTTCAGTAGTGTTGGCGGTTTATTTGGGATACCATTTGTATTTTGTTTTTGCAAAATAGTCAGGCTGAATCCCAGTTTGTTGTTTTTATAAAAAAAACAACTATTTATTAGTGGGGAATGCATGGCATTGTTTGCCGAGGGGTAAGGCAGAGAAGACTATAGTTTCGGATCACGCCACTTATCCTCATCAGTTCCCTTAGTTTTTTTTTTTAATCAAAAAAATTTTTGACACTGAGAATGGGGGGGTCCCCTTAACTTCAATCTACAGAACATTAATAATCACCTCTTGGACAACTTACTGCATTACAGGTTATTTCATTACAACTGTCTTCATTGATCCACGTGTCCCTCGATTTTCACAAACAAACAAAAACAGCAGTAGAAATAAATTAAGTTAAATTAGAAAAACTGATTTACGTGTAATACACACAATGACCATTGTCGGGAGAGAAAATCCATTAACTTAAAATGTCATTAAAAACATTCAATTGTATCCCCGGGGAAGGAAGTCAGCCAGTGAGTCCGCCAGTGCAAAAACAAAACGCAGAAAAAGTTAAAATAAAATCATTGCAAATAAATCCATTGCTTTTAATCAATAATCCATTTAAGCATTAAACATTGTTGGCCAAATGTTGCAAAACCATCATCCACTCCCTGGGATGAGGAGGGGAAAAATCACTTCAAATTGAATGAATTATCCTCGTAAATGTAGCATCAGCAGCTGTTTGGTTTTTGTTTTGTTTTTGCCTTGGCTAGGCTGGGACGACCAAGGATGCCTAGATTGCACGTGCCTGCGGTGTTTTAACAAAATGCAATTCTGTTTGTTTTTCGTACCACCTTCTTTTATCTCGTTGTTGTGTTTTGGTTCCTCCATAAACCACAGCCATTGTTCCGATTTCAGCAGAGTAGGATCTCTAAGTGTGCGTACATATGTATGTGTGTGCGAGTGAGTGTCACTGTGTGTGTGCGTATTATTTGTTTATTGCAAATGTTTATTTGTTGATTTGTTTGATTGTCCTTTTAAAGTGTTTGCTTTAGTGTTTTCCTCTATTGTCGATGCCTTCCTACATACCCGGATATTTCTTTGGCAACACCTTTTGACGCCTCTTTTTCGGTGTTACCTCGCGTCAATCCTAGCTGCAGTCGTGCGTAACCACCCCCTTATAGACCCTACCTACCATCATCTTTTGTTGCTATTTTGGTGTTTTGTTTTTGTTGTTTTTTTGATTTTTTTGTCGCTCTTTCTCTTTGGTTTGGAAATGATTCATGTGTTTCAATCCTGTATAATTTAGTGTAAGCAAACTTGTTTGTTTACGCGTATATATGAGTGTATGTGTGTGTGTGTGTTTGTATAGCGTCGTTGTATATTTACAAAAGTGCACTTTGACCAATTTCATTTGGTTAAAAACCGCAACGCAAGTTGTCTTTTATTGACAAAACGACAGCAAGAAACATTTTCGGAGGAACGGGAGAGATGGTGTGATGGTGAAGGTGGTTAAAGAAAACAGTTGTGGTGGCGACCAGCTACCATAGAGACATATACACATGCATGTAGATATATGTATGCCACGATATGAACTTTGAAATGTGAAAGGTAACACGATTAAATCCACAAATAAAGCGCAACAACCAAAAGAAAGAATCAACAATAAAACGTAGGAACAAGTGATGTACAGGTGTTCGGAATATATACACATAAGAGAGGGTCTATGCGAGGGTCATAATAGAGAGGGTTTGGATAATATACCTGATCAAATATAATATTCATACAAGACCAGTAGGTTTATTTGAAAATGTAATGTAAACTTGGTATGTGAATTTCCCTAATTTTTGTGCAAACAACCAGGATACATCTGTCATTTAATGGATTTGGAAAAGGGCACAGACTAGCCTATGTAGTTCACCGGGAGGAGGGAATTCAAAATAAATGGACCGTTACTTTTGTATGAGGCTGAGGATTTGACACCCAACGAGAGCCTAAAATAATAGATGGGGAAAAATAAATCTATTGTATTATATATCGAAGTTAACCGGATTCAAGAAGAACTCGATGTTTGGGTGCAACACTAATTAAATAGAGGGATCGAATTTCCATCTGCGAAGCCTTGTACACACGGAATGAGGTAGACACATTTCCTAAACAGATGTAGATGACAAATGGATCACATACGATAACCCTGTGCGAAAACGATCGTGGTCAAGAGCGGTGAAGCACCTCAAACGGTAAGATTCTGCTATGCATTTGGTGGGACTGGAAGGGGAGTATTTATTATGAATTGTTTCCATATGGTCAAACGCTAAATACTGATCTCTCCTGCAACAACTGGATCGTTTAAAGATATAAATTGACCAGAAACGGCCAAAATTGGCCAACAGTAGTGGTGTCGTGTTCCACCAGGACCTTACTTTGCGCCAAGTGATTATCTTTTTGGTGCATTTTAAAATTTCTTTGATGATAAAGAATTGGTATCTAGGGAGGATTGTGGATATCGACTACTGCTCTGCTTACTGATAAAGGGGGCCCCTATTCTCGGTTTAAAAAAATCGAGTTCATTAATTATACCCTACAGAACTATGTTGTCAGGGTATTATAGCTTTGTGCAGCCCCAAGAGTTTGTAACGCCGCGATATATTGGTCTTAGATGCAGCTTTTAAGTATACAGATCGTCATATCTCCACTAGCTGAATTGATCCGTCCGTCCGTCTGCCCATTATAATTTTAAACACGATACTGGCCAATCTTCACGAAATTTTGCAAGAAAGATTGGTTCTGTCCAATGAAGACCCCTATTGTTTTTGGTAAAGATCGGTTAATATCTAGGGAATGAATGTTTTTCTGGTCGCTCCAGAGGCCGCAATTATGACTCAAACATCTCGAATTGTTACATGGAGAAGGGGATCGGGCCAAATACTAAGTATACCTATTTTGATAAAGATCGATCAGTATTTAGCGAGTCAAATGGACCCTGACTATTGTGTGAAAAATGACAAAACTTGTATTATATATCGTATATATTTACTCCTGAAGGACATAGACCCAAGAAGTTGATAATATATCCAAGAGGAGAGGTTCTAGTTATGGTCAAGGACAACGCCTATAATTTTCGGTGATGATTATCTCATAATTTTGGGATGAAGTGGACTGAAAACGTATTTTTTTGTGTTTTTTGAGTCGATCTGTAGGCCAATATTATAAGCCGAACATCACAACGCAACCCACGGTGAAGGGAATCTGGACAAGTGATTAGAAGGACTGTACTAAATATTAGTAATATTTGTTGACCTCTAGTCAGACAAGAAAATCGCAAAATATTTCCCAAGCTAGAATGTAGAACCACACAAAGTTAGTTATCGTGGAAGGTGTGTATGGTATCATATGGTTGGCCCCGTTTAAAAAACATTTAAAAAACTTACAGACGTTCGGCTGGTTGGAAAATTCGGCTAGTCTTTATATGTCTAATCACGGATATGTATAGATAATGTTCTACGAAGAAGTTAAGCTCTGTGTTATCACAACCTACAAAATTGTAATACCACAATAATAAGCAAATCTGCCTCGATTAAGAAACAGTTAAATCATCTGTACTAGATTAAAATGTCTCGAGTAGGATTATCATGATGACACCTGTCGATCACTTGCCACCCTCAAATGTGGAAAGTCGTATTTTAACGGTTCTTTGATTGAACTTTAAAGCGATCGTTAGTGTCGTCTAAAACAACTTTTCAACACCTTCCAAACCATCCCCTCGCATAAAAAAAACGGAACCCTTAAGGTAAAAAAATTCTTTCACCTCGTACAATCATCATTGGTAACATTCGCACCCTTTTAATCGTTCATTTGTTTATTTTGTGTCTGTCCATCACATGTAACGCTTTTACCACGGAACAATTCATTTCCTCCATGTCGATGCCATTAGCCAGTCAGCCAACCAGCCAGTCAAGCAGCCGAATATAGCCGAACAGCAGAGAGATAGAGGTCAGCGATTTAACGCACCCAGATTTGCAGACCAACACAAATCCGTGGCAAGCCACATCAGTGCATATAGATAGATACGTAGCTACATAACAATTGTTGTAATGCAACTGCATTGACAGCAGATAGACGGACAGGCCGGCAGACAGACGGACGGACAGCTCGACATACATACATAGTTGTCCGCTTACATATAAAGTGCAAACATATCCGCTTAAAAAGTTGCATTTATTGCAACTTTTCCTTTTCCGTTGTTGTTTTTGTGTTTTTCATTATTTCTTTTGTTTTCACGTCGTCGTCCCTTTAGCTGGGTGGCCGATGAACCAAACAGCCCAGCTTTTCTCTTTTTTTCGTCTGTATTTTTTTACCCTACACAACTATGTTGTCAGGGTATTATAGCTTTGTGCAGCCCCAAAAGTTTGTAACGCCGCGACCCACCTTTAAGTATACCGATCGTCATATCTCGACTAACTGAGTCGATCTAGACATGTGTGTCCGTCCGTCCGTCCGTCTGTCCACTGATTTTATACAGGCCACAGTTATGGACCTCTGCACGAAATTTTGATGTAGGATGGGTTCTGGCCAATGAAGCATCGGTTAATATTTAGGGGATGAAATGGACCAAATACTAAATTTTTGTCGGTTATTCTGGTCGCTCCAGAGTCCGCAATAATGGCCCGAACATCGTGAAATTATGCATGGAGAAGGGGATCGGACCATGTGTGTGTTTTGATAAAGATTGGTCAATATTTAGCGGGTCAAATGGACCCTGACTTTTGTGTGAAAAATGACAAAATTTGTATTCCATAGCGTATATATTTACCCCTGAATGACATAGACCCGAGAAGTTTATATTATATCTAAGAGAAGTGGTTGACCTTTAAATTAATACCAATTATATTGTTGTATGTGCTCGGATCAGTTACACCTAAATATTTACAGGTATTCCGTATCCGTATATTATTTAGTAACCCATTATCACTCTAGAGCGCGGAACTATAGTGCTGATCGCTTTGAAATGTTCTATAAGGTTCCAGTTATGGTCAAGGACAACGCCTATAATTTTCGGTGATGATCAGATAATATTTTTTGTATGAAGTGGACCGAAAACTTAATTTTTTGTGTTATTTTCGGTCGATATATAAAAATTGAAAGCCCAACATCACTACATAACCCACTGTTTGGACAATAGCCTGAATAATTCGGAAAATATTTCAGTGTGAGGAAGAGGTGCTGTTTACCTCTGATCGGGCAAGAGGATGCCAATATAATGAAATATAGAGATGTTGATATGCAGAAAATTTGAGTTCCGTGGTAGTTGTGCAGGGTATCGTATGGTCGGCCCCGTCCGACTATACTGCTCCGCTCACTGGTTTTTTTATTTTGTTGAGTATTGGGATGTTACTTTTGATGTCATTACAGGCAATTGTTAATACACGCTTGACTGATTTTATGTTTACCTTCAGATTAAGCGCATTAATATTGCCCACTGTGCCTGTGGTCGTTGGCTGGTATGCATGCAAGCGTCTGTGTGTGTGTGTGAGTCAGTTCTTTTGTTTATTTGTATTTTTGATTGTCGTTCTTCGTTCCGATTTTGTTGTTTTTTTATTATTTTATTTTCTGAGGTTGACTGCATTGTGTGCAACAAACCTCAAGGCAACATTGTTGAGTGTAAGGATTTTTATTGTGTTGGTTTTAAAAATTACAAAAATCAATTTAATACCAATTTATATTACGGCGAATTGACATTGGAAGGATATTAAGAATGTAGATATGTTGATATGAAATTTTTGTTTTTATGGGATCTGACTTCGGCAGACGGTTATAGTTGGCTAACTGTAAACAATGTTGTTATTAATTTCAGCTTTAAGTTATTCCAAAAAGTTTGGCTTATATAGGATTGAATATAAAAACTCTGACAAAACTTAGAATCGTATACCCAATATAGAGCAGCGGACGATCGTCGTAGCAAACGATCATAATTGGCTGTGATACAAATTCGAGGAATTATATCGAAAATGTTCTGCAAACATGTTGTTAAATCTCAAGAACGCGTATGCAATATTACAGCCACTTCACGATGTTCCGCAGGTCCGAACTTTTTATGAGACGGACAATTGAAATGCACGTCATCGTTCGGGATGTTCATATATATTGCGGCCTAAGCCATGGTAAATTCCTGGTAGGAAGATTTCACACTCACTGAGAACCAAATAAGAATCAATTTGCTTAAAAAAACGTACACAAAATATTCGATGTTGGGGGCCATACAAAAAACTAAGCCAATATTTAGAATTTTGGTGGGAAATTGTGCTATTACTAATACCAAAATACCAATTTTGGTCAAAAATGGAAATTTGCTGTATATACCCAAATTAGAGATCATTTCTAACAAATAAATATCGAGTTTTCAAAAATCATTTCTTTAGTAACTAACAGTGAAATTCGATGTAGAATAATGTTGTCTTTGACCAAATACTCCTAAGAGACAGTCTTATTGGAGATTTTAGCACATTTCTGCAAGGTGTTTAATTAACTCTTACTGAAGTCAACAAATAATTTGTTGCCAATTTTTTTTTATTATAAACTTCACCACACTGTGGTACAGGTTATTATGTCTTTGTGCATATGCTTGTAACAGGCAAAAGGAAACGAGATAGACACACGGCTCCTTTTGAGAATATATATAGAATCACTTTCTAAGTCGCTTTATGCATAGCTGCCATATATATTTTCGTCCAATTTTATGTAAATGGTGCACCAAAGTCCCTATATATCTTTCGATTTGCATGAAATTTGGCACAGCGTACTGAATTAAGTCTAGTAGTACTGAATTAAGTCTCTAGGCGGCATGTCATTAAATTCTTTTTCAAAATCCAAAAAAAGACAGGCAAGCTTTTTAAATTTTAGGAAAATGATGTGTGATAAGTTTCGTGAAAATCGGTCCAGATTTAGATATAGCTCCCATATATATATATATATATATAAATTTATCTCGGCAAGTTTGCTTGAAATTGGTTCAGATTTAGATATAACATAGTTTCTAAATATAATTTCGCTGCTTTAAACCATTTACACGAAGCTGGATTAAAAAAAAGAAGCTCGATGTTTGGGTGCCACACCAATTAACAGAAAAAATAGGATGAATCGAATTTCCATCTGCGAAGCCTTGGTCAATCGGAATTAGATAGACCCTAAACGGTCTATATCATTCCGTTAAACGGATGGTGACTGGATATGAGAAATGAATCACATCCGATAACCATGTGCGAAAACGATCGCGGTCAAAGAACGGCGAAACGCCTCAAACGGTGGCCAAACCAGGACTAACAGGTAGGAAGGTTCTGTTTTGTATATGGTGGGACTGATCTCTAGTGTCAACAACTGGATCGTTTGAAAATACCAATTGACCAGAAACGGCAAGAATTGGCCAACAGGAGAGGTGTCGTGTTCCACCAGGCCACACACATCTGCAGTGATTCGCCAGAAATTTCGGTAGTTTGGTTGGGAAGTTTTAATATATCCGCCATACAGTTCGGACGTGGCACCAAGCGATAATTATCTGTTTCTTGCTTTCTTTATTGATAAAAAATTGGTATCTAGGGAGGATTGTGAAAATCGACTACTAGAGAGCAGGACTTCTATGTGGAAGGGATTATGAAGTTACTTTTTAAAATGGCAACAAATCGTACAACAAAACAGTGCATATTTGGCCAAAATCGGACATTCCGAAGCATGTTAAATAAATTCCTATAATGCGTATAAAAAGCCAGTAAGGAAAGTAGTATATGATATCTGTCGACTATATGATATCTGTCGTCTGCGTATATTCGTCTGCGTACCATGGAACACATTTATGGAAAACGATTTACAGCAAATTTGATATACGCCATTCGGTACGCACTGTTTACCTTAATCGGACGAAAATATATGTATATGTGAACTATATCTAAATCTGATCCGATTTTCTCGAACTTAACAGACATCATTCTGGACCTAATTCAGTGCGCTATGTCAAATTTCGTACAAATCAAAAGATATATAGGGACTGTGTTGCCCCATTTACCTTAAATCGGACGAAAATATATGTATATGTGAGCTATATCTAAATCTGACCCGATTTTCTCGAAACTTAACACACATCATTAATTCAGTACGAAATTTAACACACATTATTCCACTCTTTAAAAACTACGCTGTGACAAATTTCGTGCGAATCGAAAGATATATAGGGAGTTTGGTGCACCATTTACCATAAGTCGGACGAAATTAAATATGGGAGCTATATCTAAATCTGAACCGATTTTTCCCAATTTCAATAGGGTTCGTCCTTGGGCCAAATAAGTGACCTATGCCAAATTTCATCCAAATCGGATGATAAATGCGACCTGTACTTTGTTCACAAGAATACATGGACGGACGGACATGCGTAAATCGACTCAGAAAGTGATTATATGCATATTCTCAAAAGGAACCAGTAAGGAAAGTAGTAAAGTCGGACGGGGCCGACTATATGATACCCTTCACCACTTTGAGTATATTCAACAGATGAATCCTAACAGAAGTCGCATTTTTAAATGACCAGTAAAATGAAATTGGAACCATAAACACGTCATTCTGCAACCGATACTAAATTGTTCATTTGGTCAGATATAGAAGCTATATCTAAATCTGAACCGATTTCAGGAAACTTAACACACATCATTCTAGACCTAATTTGTTACGCTGTGCCAAATTTCGTGCAAATCGAAAGATATATAGGAACTTTGATGCACCATTTACATTAAATCTGACGAAAGTATATGTGGGAGCTATATATAAATCTGAACCGATTTTCAGGCAACTTTACACACATCATTCTAGACCTAATTTGCTACGCTGTGCCAAATTTCGTGCTTAAATCGACTCAAAAAGTGATTCTATGCATATTCTCAAAAGGAGCCATGGGTCTATCTCGATTATTTTTGCATGTTACAAACATATGCACAAAAACATAATACCCTGTACCAGAAAAAAGAATTTGGTTCAAGAACCTCAAAACCTGGGGGCTACTAGAAAAAATTGACCAATATTTATAATTTATAGTGGAGAGATGTGCTACCTAATAAAAACTCGACGTACTAAATTACAGTCAATTTGGTCGAAAAATCCGATCAGAACCCCCAAAATACCAAAAATTTTGGGGTACCGTTATATGGGTACTACCAGAAAAACTGGACCTATATTTATAATTTTTAGTGGAGTAATTTGGTACCCAATAAGAACCCAATGTACAAAATTTCAGCGAATTTAGTTATAAAACGAGACCAAAAACCCGAAAATACCGAAAATTGGGGGTGCCCTAATATGGGGGCTTTCCGAAAAAATGGACCTTTATTTATAATGATTGGTAGGGAGATTTGCTACCCAATAAGAACACAAAGTACCAAATTTCAGTGAATTCGGTCGAAAAATGCGATCAAAACCCCCAAAATACCGAAATTTGGGGGTACCCTTATATGGGGGCTATGCGAAAAAATGGACCGTTATTTATAATTTTTGGTAGGGAGATTTGCTACCCAATAAGAACTCAATGTACAAAATTTCAGCGAATTCAGTTAAAAAACGCGCTCAAGAACCTCAAAATACCGAAAATTTGGGGGTACTCTTATATGGGGGCTATGCGAAAAAATGGACCGTTATTTATAGTTTTTGGTAGGGAGATTTGCTACCCAATAAGAACACAAAGTACCAAATTTCAGCGAATTCGGTCGGAAAATGCGATCAAAACCCCCAAGATACCGAAAATTGGGGGTAATCTTATATGGGGGCTATCCGAAAAAACGGACCTTTATTTATAATTTTTGGTAGAGAGATTTGCTACCCAATAAGAACTCAAAGTACCAAATTTCAGCGAATTCAGTTAAAAAACGCGCTCAAGAACCTCAAAATACCGAAAATTTTGGGGTACCCTTATATGGGAGCTATGCCTAAACGTTTTTTAACTGAATTCGCTGAAATTTTGTACATTGAGTTCTTATTGGGTAGCAAATCTCCCTACCAAAAATTATAAATAAAGGTCCATTTTTTCGGATAGCCCCCATATAAGATTACCCCCAATTTTCGGTATTTTGGGGGTTTTGATCGCATTTTTCGACCGAATTCACTGAAATTTGGTACTTTGTGTTCTTATTGGGTAGCAAATCTCCCTACCAAACATTATAAATAAAGGTCCATTTTTTCGGAAAGCCCCCATAAAGGGCACCCCTAATTTTCGGTATTTTCGGGTTTTTGGGCTCGTTTTATAACTGAATTCGCTGAAATTTTGTACATTGGGTTCTTATTGGGTACCAAATTACTCCACTAAAAATTATAAATATAGGTCCAGTTTTTCTGGTAGTACCCATATAACGGTACCCCAAAATTTTTGGTATTTTGGGGGTTCTGATCGGATTTTTCGACCAAATTGACTGTAATTTAGTACATCGAGTTCTTATTAGGTAGCACATCTCTCCACTATAAATTATAAATATTGGTAAATTTTTTCTGGTACCCCCAGGTTTTGAGGTTCTTGAACCAAATTCTTTTTTCTGGTACAGGGTATTATGTTTTTGTGCATATGTTTGTAACATGCAAAAATAATCGAGATAGACCCATGGCTCCTTTTGAGAATATGCATAGAATCACTTTTTGAGTCGATTTAAGCACGAAATTTGGCACAGCGTAGCAAATCCACATATACTTTCGTCAGATTTAATGTAAATGGTGCACCAAAGTCCCTATATATCTTTCGATTTGCACGAAATTTGGCACAGCGTAACAAATTAGGTCTAGAATGATGTGTGTTAAGTTTCCTGAAATCGGTTCAGATTTAGATATAGCTTCTATATCTGACCAAATGAACAATTTAGTATCGGTTGCAGAATGACGTGTTTATGGTTCCAATTTCATTTTACTGGTCCTTTAAAAATGCGACTTCTGTTAGGATTCATCTGTTGAATATACTCAAAGTCGTGAAGGGTATCATATAGTCGGCCCCGTTCGACTTTACTACTTTCCTTACTGGTTTTAAATGCAAAGCTTTTGAAAACCGAATGTCCAGCTTTTTGCGAATCGGAATCTGATAATCCTAGTCCTAAGTGATATAAATGTGGGTATCTGTAATAAGATAATCAGGTGGATCATTATAAACATCGAGGTCTTGCTGGTTGATCCTGAATTCCATTGTTTAGGACCATAGACAAAATAATGTATGAATAATATTTTTCCAATCAGGATAAAATTCTATATCGTTTTAGCATATAAGTCAGTCGATATGTTTTGCATTGAAAACCGTCGGTTCACGTTTTGGTACAGCCTCATTTTAGATATTTTGAAATTTGAAGTCAACTTTTCGACAAGTAAATTGAATACAGGATTATTACCTTAAAAATATTTTCCGAGAACAATTTCATTATGTCCATGTTTTTATAAACCCACCATGACATATCTCCATTTAAAGGTCCCGCAATTTTAAATATATTATATTATGAGTTTGTAACATCACCATATTTTAGTATCGATCCAGGCATATGTGTCCGTTCCTCCGTCCATTATAATTTGTAAATAATGTGCAGTCGACAGTTATGGACCAATCGTCCAATGTAATGGTTAATGATCGATAATGGTAGGTTTATATTTCGGGACAGAGACGTTGCGGGGACATCGAAGAATAGTAATTGGACTTAAAATTGATACAAATTATATCGCTGTATGTAGTTGCATGTGGGATTTGTACCAACATATTTAAGCTATTATGCTATGTGAATTTCTCGGTAGTTCTTAGGTGGAATTAAGTGGAGGAAATGGACCGATAACCTTATTTTTGTCTGAATAATAAAACGAATATTACAAACTTCACACGGCGAAGGCGATCTGGCCAACCGAATAAAATGATTATTTGATAATGATCGACCAATACGCGGATCAAATGAAACAAGAAAATCTGAAAATCAGTAGAAGAATGAGGAACTTCTAATATAATATTAATGCTATTGATAGAAGAGGGCGAATATGAAAGAAATGCGAAAATATGTTTAGAGGTCAACATGTTTAATTGTACTTATTACACTAGGGGATAGAAATATTGCGAAATACCAAAAATTATAAATATAAAATTATAAATAATTTTGGAGTAGTTCAAATTCAATTAAATTTTTTTTAATGTACGTATGTATGTTAAATTTTTTTATATTTGTGATACAAATTATTTAGATAAAAACACAACTCATTTTTATATATAATAATTTTCCATTCCATTCCTACTGGAGTAGTCATAATCCAATTAATCAAATTTTTTAATCATAATCTATAATAATCAAAAACTTTTTTTTTTTGTAATTTAATCGGTATAATATTCTTTAGTAGTTCAATATCCCTCTCTTTTACATTTAAGCCGCTTAATACGATAAATTTTATATTTAATTGTGAAATGTAGCTTACAGCCTTAAGGTCGAAAGACTGGGCACTATGAAATATATAAATAAATAAATAAATAAATACTGCCCTGGCTCGGAATATAGACCAGCGGAAAGAATTCCCAAAAGGAAGGTACTGCTAACGTTTAATACTTACAATATTCCCTTAGTTTTATGGTTTCCTGATAGTGGAGGCTATGGAAAGTTTGACCTGAATTTACGCTGATTGAGTTATTCATGTCAAGTCTATAACAGCTGTTCTGCGTCATTTATATTTGTAATATAAATATTAAATCAAAAGTAATAATAAAATCTTGCTACAAAAAGTTTGTAGCCACGAATTGAGACTAAAAACTTTACTTTTTTATTAATTTGTCATTCAAACCAGTTTTTGCAGTTTTTTTTTTGCGAATATGAATTAAAACTAAATTTATTTAACTGTCGACACCATTTTACCACCACCAGTTATCGCATAATATAATTTGTGTTAATTTACATTTTTGCTCTCCGCAAACCAAGCCGAGAATAGATACAGCTCATTAAATACAATTAATGTATTTGCGTTTGGTGTTTTTGCCATTATAATTATTACTATTATTAGCCACGCGCACTCACCCGGCTACTGACGTTCGCATTCCGCATTCTTTAATAATAAATTGATTATGATCAATTTTAATCACAACAATTTATCACTATTAATTTTATTGCTCCATCTGCCTGCCTGCGCAACCAGGCAGCCAGCCAGCCTGTCTTTATTGTGAAAAACATCCGGTATGGCATTCTCGGTTAGGAAACTCAATAAAAACGCATTTATTGCGTAAATTACTCGAAATGTTGTTTTTACCAACTATTATTTTAGCATTAACCATTTTACCCCAGATATGGATGTGTACTCGTACATACATATGTATGTACGTAATATTTACATCATTCCATACCAAGAGAAGCTTGGGGAAAATGTTCAGTGATTGTCGAACCACGAGAGCACAAGAAACGTGTAAATGCAATCATTTAAACATTTTTTTCTCTGACCAAAAATCCAGGCAAACAGTTCCATGACCATAGCCGCCACCAATACCACCACAATCTCCATTTTTTTTGGCAGAATATTCAATGATGGGTATTAAGGGAACACATACATACATATATGTATTTATGTGAAATGTCAGTATATATGGACATCCATACATATATTATGGAGTTGTGAAGTAAGTGAAGAGGTTGATTTAATAATGTTAGGAATGAATGAGGATCACTTTATGAACAAATACGATTACATCTGGCCTAGTCTGTAGGAGACAATCTCCTGTCGACAGTTTGGGAACGTGGTATCATTCACTCTAAGTGGCCATGTGGATCATTGACACGGATCGAGATTAAACATACTAAAAGTGAACCTTGTATTGGAACAACAGTGATCGGTTCGTTTTGTTCGTTATTTTCTACAGGGCTAAATAGTAGGAAATTTTGCGATGTTCTCTACTTAGAAATCCTATTTTTCCCAGGGTTAGAAAAGTACGACGTTCATTACACTAATTACACTGTATTTGCTGGAAATTTAGCTTCAACTGTAGCTGTTATTATACCTGGGAAGCACAACATGGGTTAAACCGATCTCTACGGCAATGATTAGTAAATTTTCGTAACGTTTGCCTTTCACATGATTATGCAAATTGTAATAGTTCACCAAGCTATAGGTCATAAATATTATCTTCGTTATCCTATTATGAGTATCCTCAATATATGCCAAAACCTACGTCTCGTTGAAATTATTCTAGAGATTTTGAACTCCATGCACATCGACTTAAATCTGTTTCACGGGGTCATGGTGTCGAGATCGAACAAAGTCTCGGACGGTGGATCTGTTAGATTTATAGAAACGTTATACTTCAAAACGTGCATGGAAAAATACAACATCAATGAGGGAATGACCAAATGTTCAGGGTTGTAACCGGTTCAATAGTTTAATGATGCAACGGGGACGAATCCCAAAAACTGCCCTGGGTAGCCACCCATATTGATTATAAAGTCCACCATCATTCTCACCATTCACTACCATTCTCACCGGTAGTGAAGAATCTTCCGAATTCCTTCGAAAATCAGTTCCGGATCATCAACATCAACAGGTCGCAAGTTTTATCCGAACATCACCAAATTTTTAACGGAGAAAGACAACTAACAAACAAAAGGAATTGTGCTGACTTATCGCTCAAATAGACATCAACTCTTATGACGCATTTTCTGCAAAATCGTCGTGTTTTTATACCCTTCACCACACTGTGGTACAGAGTATTATGACTTTGTGCATATGTTTGTAACAGGCAAAAATAATCGAGATTGACCCATGGTTCCTTTTGAGAATATGTATAGAAAATATGTATCGAATTATGCATGTCCGTCTGTCCGTCCGTCCATGTATTTTTGTGAACAAAGTACAGGTCGCATTTATAATCCGAATTGGATGAAATTTGGCATAGGTTACTTATTTGGCCCAAGGACGAACCCTATTGAAATTGGGAAAATTTTTCGTCCGATTTAATGTAAATGGTGCACCAAAGACCCTATATATAATTCGATTTGCACGAAATTTGGCACACAGTAATGAACTAGGCCTAGAATGATGTGTGCTGAGTTTCATGAAATCGGTTCAGATTTAGATATAGCTCCCATATATAGTTTCGTTCGATTTTATGTAAATGGTCCACCAAAGTCCCAATATATCTTTCAATTTGCACGAAATTTAGCATATCGTATTCAATTAAGTCTATAATGATGTGTGCTAAGTTTCGTGAAAATCGGTTCAGATTTAGATATAGCTCCCATATATATTTTCGTCCGATTTTATGTAAATGGTGCACCAATGTCCCTATATATCTGTCGATTTGCACGAAATTTTGCACAGCGCAATGAATTAGACCTAGAATGATGTGTGCTGAGTTTCATGAAAATCGATTGAGATTTAGATATAGCTCCCACATATAATTTCGTCCGATTTTAAGTAAATGGTGCACCAAAGTCCCTATATATCTTTCAATTTGTACGAAATTTGGCATAGCGTACGGAATTAATTCCAGAATGATGTGTGGTAAGTTTCGTGAGAATCGGTTCAGATTTAGATATAGCTCCCATATATAGTTTCGTCCGATTTACGTAAATGGTGCACCAAAGTCGCTATATATGATACGATTTGGACGAAATTTGGCAGAGCGTTCTGTATTAAGTGCAGAATGATGTATGCTGAGTTTGGTGAAAATCGGTTCAGATTTAGATATAGCTCCCATATATATTTTCGTTCGATTTAATGTAAATGTAGGCGATGGTCTAGAATGATGTGTACTGAGTTTCTTGGAAATCGGTTCAGATTTAGATGTAGCTCCCATATATAGTTTCTTCCGATTTTATGTAAATGGTGCACCAAAGTCCCTACATATCATTCGATTTGCACGAAATTTGGCATAGCGTACGGAATAAAGTCTAGAATGATGTGTGCTAAGTTTCGTGAGAATCGGTTCAGATTTAGATATAGCCCCCATATATATTTTCGTCCGATTTTACGTAAATAGTGGACCTAAGTCCCTATATATCATTCGATTTGCATGAAGTTTGGCAGAGCGTTCTGTATTAAGTGCAGAATGATGTGTGCTGAGTTTGGTTAAAATCGGTTTAGATTTAGATATAGCTCCCATATATATTTTCGATCGATTTAATGTAAATGGTGCACCAAAGTCCCTATATATCATTTGATTTGCAGGAAATTTGGCCTAGAGTACGGAATTAAGTCTCGAATGATGTGTGCTAAGTTTCGTGAAAATCGGTTCAGATTTAGATATAGCTCCCACATATAGGTTCGCCCGATGTTAGGTAAATAGTGCACTTAAGTCCCTGGAAATCTTTCGATTTGTACAAATTTCGGCATAGCGTTCTGAACTGCGTCTATAAAAATGTGTGCTAAGTTTCAGATTTAGATATAGCCCAATTTTAGGTAATTAGTCCACTTAAGTCCCTGGAAACTTTTTGATTTGCACAAAATTTGGCATAGCGTACTGAATTACGTCTATAATAATGTGTGCAAAATTTCGTGAAAATCGGTTCAGATTTAGATAAAGCTCCCATATCTATTTTCATCCGATTTTCGGTAAGTGGCGCACCAAAGTTTCTGAAAATCATTCGATTTGCACGAAATATGTCATAGCATACTGAATTAAGTCTAGGAAGACGTGTGCTAAGTTTCGTGCAAAATAGGTTCAGATTTAGATATAGCTCCCGCACATATTTTTGTCCGATTTTATGTAATTATTGCACCAAAGTCTCTATATATATCTTTCGATTTTCACAAATTTTTGGTATAGGGTACTGAATTATGTCTAGAATGATGTTGCGAAGCTTCGTGAAAAACTCCATAGCTAGGCCAATGACACAACGTACTGTAGTAATATACATTAGTCTCTCGCAAGTTTCCCTGAAATCGGTTCAGATATAGATATATAACAAAAACGTGACGTCTGTCAGGATACATATGTAGAATATACCCAAAGTGGTGAAGGGTATCATATAGTCGGCCCAGTCCGACTTTACTACTTCCCTTACTGGTTTTTTATACGTTAAATGTGATTAATTTTTATACCTCTCCCATTGCAAACATAACAAATACACTATCTAAGTGAAAGTAGTAATCTCTATATAGAGTAGAATATTATATATTTGATTTTTTTGTTTGTGTTGCTCAAAAAAAAAAAAAAAATATGAAAAATAAAGAATCCGAAATGTTATAACATTTGACCATTTCCGCTTCATTCAATGAATGCCAAGCTAAAGCGCAAAAATATAACTCAACTAGTCAAACCAAAAATACAGCAAAATAAAACTCCATTAGAGCAAGGGCATATAGTAGGATAAAGCCAAAAACAAACAAAAAACCTATCACAACAATGTTTGCAATGAAGCAAAAGTTCCAAAATAAAACAACAATAACACACGCGCATACACAACATCTCAAGACAACAAATAAATATTGGGAAAAAGCAACAACTCGAATGGGAAATGACAACAGGATACTCATCATCTTAATCTTAATTGCGGCACATTAACAGAACACAGCAGGACCAAAGATATTGTCATCATCGTCATCATGAGGAGTAGAAGCGGCAGTAGTCGAACAGAGGAAACGTTTGACTTGAAAATATGTCTTTCAATGACCACATTCAGCGGCTGGGCTAAAAACCAAATAAATGGCATAACATTATCATAAATAATAAAATATCTAAACAACAAAAACATAAGAATTACTTCGTTCTGACGTTGGTTTAGATGTCCATCTGCCATTAGCAAAGGGCTATGCCAACCTCATGCTACTCCAAGGGCTATAGTGTAAACATACTTTCTCAAAATATTTCTAATAAAATTCATTAAATATTAAATGCCAAAATTATTACTAAAGTTTATACAATAAATTTGTGTTGTTATTGGCTTGGCTATTGTCTAAATTCTGCCTGAAATGTTGTTGTTGTTTATTTATTTATCTTTAAATAAATTATATCAATTATTGAAACGACATTGTGGCAGGAAATCAATTAATTTCACATACATCGGATTAGATCAACTTTAAATGCAACCGAAAAACCGCACACACACACAGATATCACAGTAATCCTTAAGGATATTGATGAGAAAAGAAAAATAAACAAAACTATTTTTGTAATAAATTGAAAGGGAAAACTTTTAATTGTTTTATTTTTGTCTGTGATTTGGGAAAATTTTGTATGGGTGGAAGTAATTCATATTGAAATAAGTAATTGAAATTTAATTTATTGACATAAATTGGTTGCAGTAAAATATTAATTATCATTGTCCATGGTGTTTATATTTTATTTTATTAATCACAATATTTAGGGGAAATTAATCAATTTATAAATGCATGTTTATGTCGATACTGTATATAATCGATTTCGAACTCCATAATGTTTATATATTAAATAGTTTGATCATTTCGGTAGCATTTATAATCAATGGTTTTCATTGCTTCTGTAAAATTTTATTTTTGGGAACAAATAAAATTTCGATAATGACTATGTTCAAATTGTAGATTTTCCGCTGCTTTCCAAAGGGAAATGCGACGCTAACAATATATTGGAAGAGTACCTATTAAAATACTTTATACAAAAAGGTATTACATCTTTTGATAAAGCTTTTAATTTACCATTACTCAACTTCGTTATGTGGGTATTATAAGTTCGTGTGGCCTAAGAATTTCTAAAGGCGACCAACATTTCAATACTTATACGGTTGTTCCGTAAGCCGAGCTTAAAAAATATTTCCAAGCGCCCTTTTCTCCCGATAATTCTCCATCGCATTACGTGTTGCTACTGTCTTGCCCTATACGCTGCGTTTTTCAAATCAATAGCATTACGACACTCCTGATCGTACCATGGGTTTCTTGATGCTGAGAGTCGCAGGAAGTCGCAGGAAAGAATTTAGTATGATGTTCTCGACAGACACACACAAAAATTAAAAAAAAAATTAACGCTGAACTCGACTACATACGAAACCCCTATTGAATTGAAGGAATTTAAAAAAACCGACATATATTTAGCCCGAAACACCTAAATTAAAATAACTTATAAGTTATATAGCTATTCCATTTAATTAAATACTAATACTATATATCAAAAATTGACAAAATTCTATAATAATATATTAACAGAATTCACACGACCATCGCAATTTTATAGCTAAACCACTAAGGAAAGTAGTAAAGTCGGCCGGGGCCGACTATATGATACCCTTCACCACTATGGGTATATTAAACAGGACTATTAACATGAAATTGGATGAAATCAAATATGTGCTATTTATCTAAATGTAAATCTACCTAGATCTAGATCTATCCATAAAGTATGTAAATCGACTTCAAACAAATATTGGGCTATGTCTGTACTTCTAGAAAACGCAACTACGTAATTCTATGCTCAATTTTGTAAGTTGTGCAAAATTTGATGCCAATCTGACTACATGAGGAGTTTAATGTCCAGTTTACTTGAAATCGGGCGAAATTTACTTGAAATCGTTATGCCAAATTTCGTGCAAATCGAAAGATATATAGCGACTTTGGTGCACCATTTACATGAAATCGGACGAAACTATATATGGGAGCTATATAAAAAAATATATCATTCTAGGCTCAATTCAGTACGTTATGTCAAATATCGTGCAAATCGAAAAATATATAGGGACTTTGGTGCACCATTTATATATGAAATCGGACGAAACTATATATGGGAGCTATATCTAAATCTGGACCGATTTTCATGAAACTTGGCAGACATCATTCTAGACCTAAATTATTAGCCTGTACCAAATTTCGTGCAAATCGAAATTTCAATAGGGTTCGTCCTTGGGCCGAATAAGTGACCTATGCCAAATTTCATCCAATTCGGATCATAAATGCGACCTGTACTTTGTTTACAATTTAACATGCACAGACAGACGGACGGACATGCATAAATCGACTTAGAAAGTGATTCTATGCATATTCTCAAAAGGAACCATGTGTCTATCTCGTTTCCTTTTGCCTGTTACAAACATATGCACAAAGACATAATACCCTGTACCACAGTGTGGTGAAGGGTATAAAAATACAATTTTTAACGTTGGAAAAAATATATATTTTAAATGTACCGTTATTCCGTTCTAACTTATTTATTCGAATCATTTTACACGGACTTAAGTACACTCAACACTCTACTTTAAAACTGCATAAATTTTTTAAAGTTTCCTTCAAGTTCATTTTTTTATTTTCGTATCGGTATTTTTTCCCACAGTGCTTTGCTGCTACATTAAGATGGGTGCGTACCTTGGCAGCCACAAGGTAATGGTACGAATTGATTTTCGTTCCTCGCATCAATCAAACATCTAAAACACTGGATGAATGCCTTCCGTCTATCACAACATTATCATTTTGATTTCTCGTTGCTTGATCAGGAGAAATCCAGGTGACCTTGTGTATATCGAAATGCTTGAATCTGATGCTGCTAACTACCATGTTTTTGCTGTCGCGAAGTCAATCAACCTCATGCCGTTGTCTGATGTTTCTTCATGGAGGCTGAATTTTCCGACGGTGGGACCAAAAATATTTTCCCTTCCTAATTTTGCAATAAAATCTCCTAGCAGAATTTTAATGTTATGGCCAGGGCAGCGGTCATATGTCACATATTAGCTCACTATTTCAACGGGTGATGAAAATAGCTACACCAGGTGACAGCGCGGGGAGAACAGTGTCCACAATTGAGATGAAAGAGGGACCAAGATAAGCCTGGGCTTCACCATTTTAAAGCCAATCAGATCCGTTGCTTGGTATCTATCATCCACTACGTCACCCTTGAAATTAGGAATGCGAATTAAGGTTGAGAAGTAGGGTCGATATAAGGAGGTGGTTTTGAAAGCGTGTACTCGTGTATACGAAAAGTACTAAACTGTATATAATTTGATACAATTTAAATTTAGAGAAACGGATGCAGCAGGAAGCCTAAAATTTTAAATTACCGTCGGAGTGTAGTATTGGGATATGGAAGTAGTTTTGGAAATTTGTTACTTATGTGTACGGAAAGTACTAAATCGTACAATAACTGGTACAATTTGGATATGGGTGAACCAATAGAGCTTAGATCCTAAAAGGATCATTGTTGGGGTGTGGCATTGGGGTATGTAGGACCAAATTTGGATTTGGGTGAACCGATAGAACTGGAATCTTGACATTTGGAGTTAGGATCACTGTTGGTGGTAGAATTGAGCTATTTAGGAAGCTTTGGAAATTTGTACTAATTTGTCCCGTCCGATGTTTGCACTTTCCTTAGTAGTTTTCTGCGTATATTTATGGATTATGGCTAATGAGTGTATATACATTCATATACGGTACAAATGTTGCACATCGTAATATTGATCGACCCATAGAGTTTGTGTCTGTCGGGCCGACTGGTGCGCACGATAACTCTCAAAGTGATTAACCGATTTAATCTAAACTTTGCACATCGTAATATTTCTCCCAAACTTAGTATAAGTTCTAGGATGGGGAATATCGGTCCCCTCCTTCAGGTACCTCCCCCACAAAATTGTCAAAATTACCAAATTTGAAGCAAACTCTGAAATACTTATTATCGTAACTAAGCTTAGATCAAGTTAGTGAAGATGGAACCTATTGTTCCACTTCCTCTTTACAAATGGCCAAAACTCTCAGTGAAATTGCAGTAAATTTATTAAAAAAAAACGTGTTCAAACTCTCCAAAATTACGAAGGGGGCTACCCTAAAAAGTGGACCAATATGGATTAACTTTTAGTAGAAAGATTGACTACCCAGTGAAAAACAACATAGGGGCTATGTCAAAACATGGAACGATATATCCCATTTTCAATACCCAACATCCCAGGATTATAGCAATATCCGTGCAAAATTTTAGTGTTCCATCTTGAATTTTGCGATCTCTATCGTGATTTCAGAGAATTGGATTCCTACCAAGAAAATATATTTGAATATGTATCCGACGATTAGTTCATGTGTGGTGGGTGAATAAGCTCCACTTCGACAGTAGACAGGAATTCCGAAGACTTCCACAAGATAAAATAACAGGATAAGTGTGTGTAGTATAAATGGTATAGGTGCAATTTTCTGGTGTATCCCCTATATAACGATGTCTATAATGCAATATATCAGAAGTGAATAGGGCATAAAATAGTTCCTAGAGGGGTTAAAAACTTGATTAAGGAAAATTCATTATCAAATTGGATATTTTTGATGGAATTTCCAGTGGGTTTCAAAATATGCTTGGAAAATATTTTTGATATTGGTCAACTTAGTTGTTATATACCCTAGATAAATGTTCCACCCGCTTTCATCAGTTTAATCATTCGCTGTTGTATAGTTCAAAGTCAGTATATCTATGCTGGAGGGTATAAGAAATTCGCCCATTTTCTATTTATTTAAAAATGTTCCTACAATTTGAACTTGTGATTACCACACTATTAATATTCCTATTTTTCGTTACGAAAATCGCATAAATGTTACCAAAAACATTCCCACAAAATTGCCTTGGCATCCTTTAAGAGTTCTACATACCTCCATGTTATATATTTTTTAACTTTACCATGCAACTTCTGTTTGTTATTACGCTAAATGTCTTTGGAGAGTCATGTTTGTTAATGTTATAGTCGATGGCGTCGTCGTCGCCATCGTTGACATTGTCCTTGCTTCGTGTTATTTCTGTTTCATTCATTTTGTAGCAAATATTGTTGTCACAAATATTGGCCATATTTGCCCGTAAATAAAACCCATTGAGTTTCACTTTCGATTTGGGTTTTTTGCTGACATTGTTTATGTTACCAATACCACAATAACGACAACATTCAATACAAACATTTCACCGTTGATTTACGCATACCCCCAGCCACACACACACAAACACGCTCACATTTCGACTCCCAAAGTATCCGAACTATGAAACACATCAGAACAATTGGAATGGAATATATCACAGAATCACATGACAGCCCATTGCCTGCAATGGAATAACAGCACACAGCATCATCATAACAATCGAAAGCATCCAAAGTTTCTGTCCAAATATTGCTGTGCTGTGTGTGTAGTTGTGTTTTTAAGCCAGTGTTTATGTTTTTGTTTTGATTCTATGTATGAATGTGTGTGTGTATGAGCGAGTGGATGGATGTGAAAATGTTCAACTCCAGTTACTGTGAAAGGATGCCTGACATATGGTTGTCATATACACACTCAAATACACCACCATGCACACAGATGGTCTCACACACACCCACACGTGTGCATATGTATGAGTTAGCCATAAAACGTTGGCATATGTCAATCACAACAACTCACAAGACACATAATCTACGTTTGACATGTGAACCTCTCGAAAGAAAAATGAAAATTTTTTTACTCGTTCGTTCAGTTGTTGGTTCTGTGTCGGTCGGTTGGTCGTTCGTTCTTTCATTTGTTTGTTCGCACGTTTTGCTCCTTGCGGCATTTAAACGTTTTACAGTAGTTTTATTACGAAATGCCTGAGGTAAATTGTTAAATTGCTGAATTGATTCACAATTTGTATAGACCTGGTTCTCGTTTTTTTTTTTATTGGGAGGCTATTTTCTAAATGCAATGAAGTCTTTATGTGCAGATTGTGTGGCCTTGTGGTTTATGTGTTTTGTTGGCTTTCAACATGGGACAAAAAAAAAGAGATTTATGTAGAAAACGAAGTTAGTTAGCTGTAATTCCGAAAGGGATGATTTGTATTAGAATGGGTTCATATAAATTTTATTTGTGTTTATAGGACTGGTTGAACTAATTTTAGTATTATATGTTATACTTTATGAAATCCATTATTTTTATATGAAATTTATTTAACATACTTCGGTATGTCATATTTGGGTCAAATATGCACAGTTATGTTGTATAATTTGTTCTCTCTCTCTCATAGAAGTCCTGCTCTCTATTTGCAAAAAAACTCTAGTAGTCGATTTTCACAATCCTCCCTAGATACCAATTTTTTATCATTAAAGATGTTTTGCAATGCAAGAAAAATATGATAATCGCTTGGTGCCAAGTCCGGACTGTATGGCGGATGCATTACTACTAGCCTGGGGTTGTCCTGGTTCAAATGGTCCAGTTGTTGACAGTAGAGAACAGAATTTAGTTTTTGGCCATATGGAAGCAACTCATAATAAATCATCCCCTTCCAGTCCCACCAAATGCATAGGAGAACCTTCCTGGCGTAGTCCTGGTTTGCCCACCGTTTGCAGTGCTTCACCGCTCTTTGACCACGATCGGTTTCGCAAAGGGTTATCGTATGTGATTCATTTCTCATCTCCAGTCACCATCCGTTAAGGAAATGGGTCTATCTCATTCCGTTTGGTCAAGGCTTCGCAGATGGAAATTCGATCGATCCTTTTTATATCCTACACAACTATGTTGTCAGGGTATTATAGCTTTGTGCAGCCCCAAAAGTTTGTAACGCAGCGAAATATTGGTCCTAGACCCACCTTTAAGTATACCGATCGTCACATCTCGACTAGCTGAGTCGATCTAGACATGTGTGTCCGTCCGTCTGTCCATTATAATTTGTAAACACGATACAGGCCACAGTTATGGACCAATCTTCACGAAATTTTGCATGTAGAATGGGTTCTGGCCAACGAAGACCCCTATTGTTTTTTGGTAAAAAACGGTTAAAATTTAGGCGATGAAATGGACCAAATACGTAATTTTTGTCTGATTTTCTGGTCGCTCCAGAGGCCGCAATTATGGCCCAAACATCCCGAAATTTTACATGGAGAAGGGTAAACATGACTGTTTTCATAAAGAGCGGTCAATATTTAGCAGGTCAAATAGACCCTGACTTTTGAGTGAAAAATGAAAATTTTTGTATTTGATTTTTAGTTCATGGGCGAAGTTACGACTGCTAACATGCCGGCCAACTTCGATCAGTTCTCCGATTTTATCGACATTTTCTTTTTTCCCAACCTAACATCGAGCTTCATTTTTGAATCCAGCTTTGTGTAAATGGTTTAAAACAGTTTTATTGTCGATTTTTAGCTCATGGACGATGTTACGACTGCTAACATGCCGGCCAACTTCGATCAGTTCTCCGATTTTATCGACATTTTCGACGACCAGCCTAATGGATTTATTTTTCCCCAACCTAATATCTCCCTTAAAAAAAAAAAAAAAAAAAAAACGATGTTATTAAAATCATAGACTATGGCCACTGATTACAAATGTGTAGTTAGATAATTGCCTTTCGATTCGATAAAACAGCCCATAACGATAGGCAAACTGACCAAATGACTGACCTTTCAGTACATACATTTACATTACACACATACATTTTCTGGACGAATTCGAGATAGTGAAACTTTTGTGATATTTTCAGAAGCCGATCTCACAATCCTTAAGAGGCGACACTGTTAAGATCCTTCAGAAGGACCTGATGTTTTTTAAAGTCATACTGTATAAGCAGATTCCTTCTGTGGTAGATACAGATAGCTTGCGGATTCTCTATGGAAAATTTTGTTCTAAGCCAGTGAGCGGGGCTGTATAGTCGGACTGAGCCGACCATATTATAACATCATCACTGAGCTCTAACTTTCTGCGTATCTGTAATTCGAGCCTGGGCAATATTTGCACGCTCTTGACCGATTAGAGGTCGGCATCTGGCATGGTACATTTTGTGACTTACATTTTCTTATGTTACACACAAAAGTCTAAACATTGACCCATCATTATGGAGATGGTATTTATCGGGTAAATACCAATTTGCGGGTATTCACCTTATTTAATCGCTAATACCACATCGTAAACCCTATTTCTAGGTGTCTGTTATCAAATGGATTCAAACTGGATAGTTTTATCATACTTTTAACACGGTGGTATGTACCCAATATTGACGTAGGGTGACTCACATATTTTCTATATGAAAACAACTACTGATACGGAAAATGGGGTTTCTAGGTCCATTTTTTGATATAGCCCTCATGTAACTATGCCTTCCGTTTTGTATCTAATTTCCCTTTTACACTATAATTTGGTAACAACTATTTTACTAAAGAGCCACTTCACGGACGCGTTCAAATATTTGCTCACATATTTTTTTATATCGAAGCAAATACTGGTTTGGAATATAGGGTATCTGGGCGTAGTGTTCTCAATATATATAAAATATCAATGTAAAAATTCGTTTTCGGCTACCTCCCACATTACGACCGCCGGCTAATATATGCCGCTATATGTTTGAAGTACCAAAAATCTAGTAAAACGCGAATAATTTCCGAAAACTCCATATGCCATTAACCCGCATTCGATTTCGGTGTGCATCATAAAAAATACATCGATCTATATATATTTCAATGTGGTCCATTAAGAACCATGGTGACTCAGCTCACCCATAAATTGGGTACATCTCAAATTTTGAGCCAAATATTGAGCTTATGCCCAAAATTTGGTTATTAACCCACATTTTGGGCATGAGCTCATTGACTGCTGAACCATTTGACGTAGGCTTCCAAAATTTGGCTCAAATGACTTCTGGAATAAAAAATGGTCGTTTTCTCTTAGCCCCCATATAAAGTTACAACCATTTTGGTTGGTTACCCAAATATTGGGTTTAAACTATTTTACTTGCGAACCACATGACGTAGGCTAACAACTCGTTAACAACGCGTCTTTCTTACCCTTAACATTTATATCATAGGATTAAAATGTTCTTATTTTACACTCTTGGCCCATTTGACCAGCTATAATTTGACGGATCAATAACAAAACAGCCAAAAATAGACCTGATCCCTTTAACCGTGTGACCGAGTGATGTTCGGCTCATAATTATGTTCTCGAGCAGACTAGAAAATCTGATAAAAATAAAATTGTCGTGACCCCTCTGTCGTGGAAACGAAAAAAAAATTGTTGGTTCACTTCGTGCTCTACATATCATCTGGTCACTACCTTGACCCCAACCGGAACTTTTGTGTGAAAAATGATCAAATTTGTATTCTATAGCGTATATATTTACCCCTGAAGGACAAAGACACGAGAAGTTGATAGTATAACCAAGAGGATTGGATGATCTTTAATATTTATACCAATTATATTGTCGTATGTACTCGGATGTGGGAGTTACACTTAAATATTTATAGGTGCTTTCGTGTTCAGATATTATTTAGTAACCCATTACCACACAAGAGGGCAGAAATATAACGCTGATCGATTTTAAATTTTCAATGGGGTTCCAATTATGGTCACGGACAACGTCTATATTTTTTGGTGATGATCTGATAATAATTTTGGGATGAATTGGACCGAAAACTTTTTTTTTTGTTTTTTCGAGTCTATCTATAGGCCACAATTGAAAGCCGATCATCACAATACAACCCACGATGAAGAGAATCTGGACAAGTCATTAGAAGAGTAGTACTGAAGGGCACGAAATATTGCCCATGTTCTACATATAGAACCATACAAAATTAGGTTTTCATGGAAGTTGTGTAGGGTATCATATGGTCGGCCCCGTCCGACTATACTGCTCCGCTCACTGGTTTACATTAATGTTTGTGTCAATTTAACCCGTTATGTATGTACGGATTGTCATGAAACGGGCTATGCTCGGCTCAAAAGTGTGACCTTTAAACCTTTACAAAAATAAAGATTCTTTTATCTGCTAAATATCAACGGATCATTATAAACAACTACCAATAGTCCCGAACCGAATCTACATGCAAAATATTGTAACGATTGCTGCATATCGTAATTACAATATATAATGGATAGGCAGGCGGAAGGAAGGAGGAAGATATGGCGATCGGTATACGGAAAGGTGGCGTAGGGCCAATAATTTGTGGCATCATAAACATTTGGTGTTGCACGCATGAATAAAACCCTTTCAACATAGTTCTGAAAAATACAAATATTTTTGTTGTAAAATGCAATACGAATTTTTATTCCACTGTGCTCTTTGGACTTTTGTAAACCATTTATTTTTTCTCTTCAATATTTCCGATTTTCAAGGACGACATTATAATAACAATGGTTTTAAAAAATTGTAATGTTTATATTTCTCCGTAATATTTTGTAGTTCATATCTCTGTGTGTGTGTGCGGTTTTCCCACGTCAATTTTTTCAAATGAATATTAAGATATGTCAGATGGTGACATGTTATGCATATTAATATATGAACGTTTAAAGGAAATGACCAATAAAGGATACGAAAGGTCTTAACATTGGCAGTTAAAATGTGTAAAGAGTAACAAAGTAAATAGTGAAGGAAAGTGCTTTTGAGAGAAAAAGTAGAACTTCGAAATCAAATTTATGTTTTTCAAAATGCTGATACATTTTACAAAATCGTTTCTTTTGTAACAAATTGTGAAATTCGATGTAGAATAATTTTGTCTTTGACGAATGTGTTTAATTAACACTTACTGAGGTCAACAAAGAAGTTGTTGCCAATATTGTAAATTTTATACTGTAAATTTCTAAAAAAAAAATATTCCATTTAAATGAACGGTTTGTTTTTATTGTTTTATTTTTTCTCATACATTGATGTCCGATTTCTCTTGTTTGTAAAATATTCTGACCTGCTATAACCCCGTTTCAAATGAGTTTTCAATCATATCAGGAAAAGACGACCGAAAAGACCCCTTCACCGAATGAACTGAGGGTTAATATTGTAATAATAAAAAAATATCGTTAATATATCTGCAGAATATTTTCGATATAGTATCACGGGCACCCAGCACCCACTTAAAAGTTTAGCCCAATTTCGGCATTTTGAAGGTCGACTATTCCATTTTTCTCTAATATGGCATTCCGTGATCTTGCCGTAGTCGCAACATAAAGTCTCGCTTTTAGCCCCAATTTTTTAACGAAATAGCTGCAGTTTTGTATTTTGGGGTCTTGGAGGTTAACAAATATATTTGTAGAATTTGTAACACCGCGAAATATTGATCCTAGAAGCACTTTTAGTTTACCGATCATCATATCTCGACTAGCTGAGTCCAACTTTAAATGTATGATGGGTTCTGGCCAGAGAAGACCCCTATTGATTTTGGCAATGATCTACTAATATTTAGGGTATGAAATGGGCCAAAACTTTATTTTTGTCTAGGGGCCACAATTATGAGGGGATGGAGGGAGAGCAGTGGTCGATACCAATTATATTGTTGTATGTACTCGGACGTGGGAGTTATACTAAGATAAACACAGGTGTCTATGAATTTGATATGGTTACCAAACTAGGTGGTAAATAAGTCCTTTAGGACTTTATCACCAAACTAGGTGGTAAACAAGTCCTTTAGGTCTTTACCACCAAACTAGGTGGTAAACAAGTCCTTTACGATTTTACCACTACGACCCGAGAGGTTGGAGGGAGAGGAGTGGTGGATACCAATTATATTGTTGTATGAACTCGGACGTGGGAGTTACTACGACCCGAGAGGTTGGAGGGAGAGGAGTGGTCGATACCAATTATTTTGTTGTATGTACTCGGACGTGGGAGTAATACTAAGATAAACACAGGTATCTATGAATTTGATATGGTTACCAAACTAGGTGGTAAACAAGTCCTTCCTTTAAACAATTTTAAAGGATGGTCACGGTTTGGACGGTACCCACAAATTTCGGTTATAATCAGATGCTATTTAGGGGAAGGAATGGATGAAAAACTTTTTTCTGTATGATTCCCCAGTCGCTCTAGAGGCCTCTAATGTAAGCCGAACATCACAAATTTTACACGGAAGAGATCTGTCGAACTATGGCCTATTTTCGGCCAAAAACCAAGCTGCAAAATAAGGAAGATCTTGACCGATTACATTTATCTAAGTTTATACGATAGCTATATAGATCCAGAATTACGCGTTAAAATTTGGAATCGATTGATTAACTTGTTGAGTTAATCTGCCCGAAGGTCTTGACCGATTACATTTATCCATGTTTATACTATAGCTATGTAGGTCCAGAATTACGCGTTAAAATTTGGAATCGATTGATTAACTTGTTGAGTTAATCTGCCCGAAGGTCTTGACCGATTACATTTATCCAAGTTTATACTATAGCTATGTAGGTCCAGAATTACGCGTTAAAATTTGGAATCGATTGATTAACTAGTTGAGTTAATCTGCCCGCCAATCGTAAGAATACGGTTTCGAGAAAAACGTGTTTAAAGTTTGAGAATCACTCTTGCCGTCACTGGATGCTAACGGAATAAATCGGCTATATATTCAAGAGTTGTTGAGATTTTCACTTGAACATTTTAAATAAAAAAAGTCGATTTTTTGAAACCGAGAATAGCTGCTCCACTTGAGCATGATTTGACTTGTTTGATAGCATCGAAATGTAAAGCCTTGAGAATAAGGGTATAAAACTAATTTTCCTAAAAACAATTGACAGAGTTTTTCCTCCTTAATGGGGTTTGTGTTCTCATTTCTTTAGTTTGTAGTTTAATGTTTACCTATTAATTATTCTGCGGTTTATCTTACTTTCCTACAACCACATGTTCTTTATTATTTTATTCGGCTTACTTCGTCATATGTCCAAATGTCTACAAATACACAAATTTAAGTCATGCCAATCACTTTGACAAATTGTATGACTAAAGTTAAGATTGAAATCATTTGAAAGTTCCTGCAATTCAATTTTAATTAACATTGTTACAACCAGCTTACAGTTGTGTACGTTGTGACCTTTCTCCGTGTACAATTTTAAGTTCAATATCGCCAATATTGCCTTCTGGTGGTCCGGGTAAATTTTGTTAAAATTACTCTTCGTCCAGATATGCAATTGACATAAACATGACTTTCGTTCAATCTTCCATTCGCTTTGTCCTTATTTTATTATTGTCTTTTGCTTGTGTTTGCTGGCTTATCTGTCTGTTTGTCTGTACTGCTTGCATTCGTATTCCGAATATGTCATTCACTGGCGAGTGTAACAATTTAATTTCGTTTTTAATTTTCATTGATTTTACGTGTGATGAAAATCAATTGTAAATGACAAAACCAACTGAAATTAATTTATTTCATTCGTTTTGTCATTTCGATGTTGTTTTTCGCTTTTCTGGTCGAAAACGTTTCGAGTAAACCATGAGAAACATGAGATGATGTACTGAATCATGTCTGAAGTGTGGTTTGCCCGAAATGCTTTTTTGTATTTCATTTTATTGATTTTGACTGATAAATAGCAATTTAAGGTAATGTCAAGAGGGAAGAATTTCTTAATGCAATGTCGATTTTGAGCGAAATTTAACACAGCATCAAGAGAAGCGCAGTGATAATATTCTGTCTGGGCTATGGATTGTATAGGTGATCTATGATATTTCATACTGCATATTTTCCATGAAGAAGAAATTAATATTAATATTGTGGAAAGGACATGCCAGATCTTGGAAAGTATATCAGCCACAAATCTCCTCGAACTACTTTTAAATCGCGCTGTTTGGTATATCTAACAGTCCTGTTGTCATTTTCTTGAATAATACCAACGGAGGAGACATTCGGTGAATATGATGATTGAGACTTCATTAATCCCACAGACATGGCCCATAACCTAGGTTATGTTTTTCCACAAGTAGTCTTTATTGACAGTACGATTGTCGAAGAAAATGTAGAGCAAAACACTCCACTTTTGCCGAACTTGACATATTTCGCTCATCTTCTGAAGAACTTTTTTTGTTTGCAGTCAAGATAATATTAGTGGAGACTGGGGACATTTTTTCAGAGATCTGTATCTCCGTACTTATTCAACAGATACAAAAACTTTATGGATGAGTATTGTCCTCTGATACTTAATTATAAAAAGTAGTACCCGAAACCTATAATAAACCAGTGAGCGGAGCAGTATAGTCGGACGGGGCCGACCACATGATACCCTACACAACATCCACGAAAGTCTAACTTTCTGTGGTTCTTATTCTGAGCTCGGGTAATATTTCGCGATATTTGTAACCTCTTGACCGACTAGAGTTCAACAGATATTACTAATATTCAGTACAGCGCTTCTAATTACTTGTCCAGATTCCCTTCACCATGGGTTGTGTTGTGATGTTCGACTTTCAATTGTGGCCTATTGATCGCCTCGAAACAACAAAAAAACCAGTAAGGAAGGCAGTAAAGTCGGACTGGGCCGACTATATGATACCCTTCACCACTTTGGGTATATTCTACATATGCATCCTAAAAGACTAACTTAAATATGTGATCTTTATCTATATCTATATCAATGAATGTCCCTAAAATAATTTTTAACCAGTGAGCGGAGCAGTATAGTCGGACGGGGTCTACAATGCGATACCTTACAGAACTACCACGGAACTCTAACATTATGCGGATGTTTATTCCGAGCCCGGGAAATATTTTGATATATCTGCACCCTCCCGCACGATTAGAGGTCAACTGCACCTCTTCATTACAATTACTTATTTTCCGAACATTACAAATATTCTGTACAGCCCTAATTTGTTGTCCAAATTCCCTTCATCGTGA
The DNA here is from genome assembly GCF_032173495.1 of Musca vetustissima. Taxonomy (NCBI): domain Eukaryota; kingdom Metazoa; phylum Arthropoda; class Insecta; order Diptera; family Muscidae; genus Musca; species Musca vetustissima. The sequence continues at coordinate 49,714 of NW_026884221.1, forward strand.
ATTGTGTTTGTGATGTTCGACTTTCAATTGTGGCCTATAGATCGACTCGAAACAAACACAAAAAAAAATAAGTTTTCAGTCCACTTCATCCCAAAATTATTATCTGATCATCACCGAAAATTATAGGCGTTGTCCTTGACCATAACTGGGACCTCACGGAAAATTTCAAAGCGATCAGCGCTATATTTTCGCCCTCTAGTGTGTTAATGGGTTACTAAATAATATATGAATATGAATAAGCATCTATAATATTTAAAAGTTACTCCCACATCCCAGTATATACGACAATATAATTGGTATCAATTTGAAGGCTCTATGTCCTTCAGGGGTGAATATATACGCTATAGAATACAAATTTTGTCCTTTTTCACACAAAAGTAAGGTTAAAATTGACTTGCTGAATATTGATCGATCTTTATCAAAACAAGCATGCTTATTATGTGGCCCGACCTCTCTCTCCGTGTTATTTAAGCCATAATTGTGGCCTTTGGAGCGACCATAAAATCAGACTAAAATAAAGTTTTGGTCCATTTCATCCCCTAAATTTATCAAAAATAATAGGGGTCTTCATTGGCCAGAACCACATCTGTGGCCTGCTTCGTGTTTACAAATTATAATGGACAGACGGGCGAATACACATGTCCAGACCGACTCAGATAGTCGAGATAGTCGGTATACTAAAAGGTGGGTCTAGGACCAATATTTAGCGGCGTTACAAACTCTTGGGGTTGCACAAAGCTATAATACCCCAACAACATAGTTGTGTAGGGTATAAAAAGAGAACTGATGAGGATCTGAGGATTTACAGTTTTGTAAAAAAGTCAATTTCGCCGAATGTGCCCCTACCCGGGGTAGCTTCGGCATCGTAGTCATAGCCTGGTAAACGTCCGTATGGGTACATACAAGAGATCCTCATATGTACAATATCCTGTAGATAGAATAGACATTGCATCTTTGGAGGACCACTGAAATACACGGACGTTAACCTGTAGTAATTTCAAGACGCTATTCAAAATTTTGTCTCAATCAGACAACCATTGGCAGTATGGTACTCCATTCACATAAAATCGGTCGAAACTATATATGGTAGCAATATCTGAAGGTGAACCGAATTCAACAAAACTTCATGGATGTCAACCTGCAGTAACTTCAATACGCTATTCAAAATTTTGTCTCAATCGAACACACATTGGCAGTATGAAGCTCCATTTACAAAAAATCGCACGAAACTACATATGGGATCTATATCTAAATCGCAATCAATTTCAACGAAACATCGCATACATCAATCAGGACCAAATTCAGTACCCTGTGCAAAATTTTGTCTCAATCGGACCAATACATAAATCGGACGAAAAAATATATGGGCTATATCTAAACCTGAACTGATTTTCTCCAATTTCAATAGGGTTCGTCCTTTGGCCAAATAAGTTAACTGTGCCAAATTTCATCCACATCGGATCATAAATGCGACCTGTACTTGCTCACAAAATAACATGGACACGCATTAATCGACTCAGAAAGCGATTCTATGCTTTCTTTGCTTTTGTCTGTTACAAACATATGCACAAATTCCATTCCATAAAAAAATTCCATAGGTCCACCATTTCGCTAATTATTGAGTGAGTCAATTGAGCCAATAATCCTATTTCATATGTACTCTTTCCAATTGAGATTGAGATGTTCAGTGAATATCCTGCCGTTAAAAAGATGGATCTTTTTGAACAACAAACCAACAAATAAATGTATGCAAAGGCATGGGTGCCCCCTAAAATATTGCCACAAAGGACACAAAACCTACTATTTTCTAACCGAATATATATATATATATATATATATATTCATCAATAACTAACTAATTTTCCTGGTCCCTAATAGTTCCCTTTAACCCTACATCACTGTATTATTTATTTAGGCGAATTTTTAATTCTTCGTTAAAATGACTCTCTGAATCACATTATGCAAATATTGCAGATAATAAACACATTAAGTGATATTCATAACAACAACAAAAATCCAAATTACTAGTCTCAATTAGCAGAATCAATGTTTCCAAATATCAAATGTTCAAGGCAAATTTTGAAAACCATTTGATAACGAATTTCTTAAGATCAACGATTATTACTCCAAAGAGAAAAAAACTAATAAAGGGCAAGTAATTGCCTTTACTGTACAGAAAATCGCATTTTAATTTCTTTTTTACATTATTGACATTCCCCAGCCACAAGGAGTTGAGGAGAGATGGCAATGCATAATGTCCGTTTTTTGGTTTTGTTTTTATTAACCAAAAACTTTAACGATTATTGTTATTGTTGTTATAACTGAATTGCTTTAGCCCCGAAACGCACACACACACAAAATATACATAAATAAATACAAACAATTTAAATGTTGTTATTGTTGCATATCTGATGTTGTTTAATCCCAATGCCATTATTATTGTTGTAATCAAAACAACAAAGTTATTTTTTAATAGTCCTGCCAGCCACCCGCTCCTAAATGCCAAAATGATGATGGAAATAAAGTTATGTTTTTATATGTATATAGACATCATACCACAACATCACAAAAATATACAGCAGCGATATGTCCCGATATTCTACCAGCAGAGGTAAAGTCAAGAGCAAAAACCGAAAAAAAAACTGAGTAAATATTGTTTGTAATCGAACACATACTACATGGCAAAGCCATCAATTTTTGATTAATGACTTTTAAAAGTCCGTTCGTTTTTTTCTCGTTAGCTCTGCCGTTAAAAGCCCGCCGTACAACAACAGCAACCAAAATGCGCGCTCTCTCTACACCATGAAAGCCAAATGATGAATGTCATTGGGTTGAATTCGGCTGAGTTTTATGGAACTATAATAGCTGGGGATTTTATCAAGGGAGTTGAAAATGAATCGGGGAATTGCAAGAGTAGCTCAACAGCGAGAGCTGGTCAGAAGCACAAACAAACCAACAAATACATACAAGAAGAACATTGAACATTTTTATTTATGACAATCATTTATCACAACAGGCACAACAAGCTAAACGCTGAACCATTATCCTTTTTTCTGCTTATTTGTTTTATTTTTTTGGCAATCCTACTCCGCAGCTCCTGTAATCCGTTGTAATATTTGTTTTGTTTTATTTTATTTTTGTGAAGATGAAGAATTTGTTGGGTAGTTAAGGCCAGAATGAAAATGCGTAAGGGGATGTTAAATTAATGTTTATGTTTTGTAAGACAATCATACATTTTGGGGGGAGGGGGAGAGGTCAGTCATATTAATATTATCCAGCAATAACAGCGAAGAGGTGGGTATACAAAAATGTATCAAAGTGTTTGTAACATAAGGTTGGAAATTGAAAGACAGCATAAAGATTGAAACCAATAAGTTAAGGAAGAACGTGAGACGGGATTGACTTTAGTAAACCAATATAACCGAATTGCGGAGTTGGAGTCTGGGGACAAAACCCACGCCACATTCGTTTTCGATAATTTGAAGTCGATTTACAAATAACCGTCCGTCCGTTTGTCTGATAAATCTCGAAGGGACTAAACAATTCTATTCAAAACTGAATTCAAGTTCGGAAATAAGAAATATCGGTCCACTCCTTCTGGTACCTGCCCGAAAAATGGTCAATATTTAATTTCATAATAATATCCTGCGAACGGACTAAGTCGACTTAGCACGTTTTAATATTCTTCACGTTTTTAGATAATTTCATAATAATATCCTGCGAACGGACTATTCGATTTTAACAAAACTTTCTACATATCGACGCCTTCGAACCATAGTATGCTAAGCCGACTTAGCATGTTTTAAAGTTCTTCACGTTTTTAGATACTACGGTCTTTAATTTACATTCTCTGAAATTTTGGTAATCATCAAGTAAAGGTCGCATTTATGATCCGATTTGGATGAAATTTGACACAGGTCACTTAATTGGCCCAAGGACAAACCCTATTGAAATTGGAGAAAATCGGTCCACGTTTAGGCATAGCTCCCATATAAGGGTACCCCCAAATTTTCGGTATTTTGAGGTTATTTAGCGCGTTTTTAAACTGAAATCGCTGAAATTTGGTACTTTGAGTTCTTATTGGTTAGGAAATCTCCCTATTAAAAATTATAAATATAGGTCAATTTTTTCGCATAGTCCCCATATAAGGATACCCCCAATTTTCGGTATTTTGGGGGTTTTGATCGCATTTTTCGACCGAATTCGCTGAAATTTGGTACTCTGAGTTCTTGTTGGGTAGCAAATCTCCCTACTAAAAATTACAAATATAGGTTCATTTTTTCGGATAGTCCCCATATAAGTGTACCCCCAATTTTCGGTATTTTGGGGTTCTTGAGCTCGTTTTATTTTGAAATTCTGAAATTTTGTACATTGGGTTCTTATTGGGTACCAAATTACTCCACTAAAAATTATTAATATAGGTCCAGTTTTTTTCTGGTAGTCCCCACATAACGGTACCCCCAAATTTTTGGTATTTTGAGGGTTCTGATCGTATTTCCCGACCGAATTGGCTGTTATTTAGTACATCGAGTTAGTAGTTCGAGTTTCGGGTAACCCCATATAAGGGCACCCCCCAATTTTCGGTATTTTGGGGTACTTGAGCGCGTTTTTCAACCAAATTCATTGTAATTTGGTTTTTTGTAGTCGTATATGGTAACAAACCCCCTCCCAAAAATTATTAATATTCGCCCCCTTTTAGGATTAGTCTACATATAACCCCCTTTTTATACCCTCTACCACACTGTGGTACAGGTTATTGTGTCTTTGTGCATATGTTTGTAACAGGAAAAAATCGAAATAGACCCATAGTTCCTTTTGAGAATATGCATAGAATCACATCCGTCCGTGCATGTATTTTTGTTAACAAAGTACAGGTCCCATTTATGATCCAATTTGGATGAAATTTGGCACAGGTCATTTTATAGGCCCAAGAACGAACCCAGATTTATATATAGCTCCCATATATACTTTCGTCCGCTTTTAACTTATTGATGCACCAAACTCCCAATAGTGATCCGATTGAGATAAAATTTGGCACAGAGTATTGAATTAGGTCTATATAGTTATATGTCAAGTTTTGTTGAAATCGGTTCAGATTTATATATAGCTCCGATTTTTAGTTTCGTCCGATTTAATGTAAATAGTGCACCAAACTCCCAATAGTGGTCCGACTAATGCAAAATTTTGCACAGAGTACTGAGTTAGGTCCCGACTGATGTATGTGAAATTTTTTTGGAATCGGTTCAGATTTAGATATAGCTGCTATATATAGTGTCGTCCCATTTTATGTAAATGAAGCTCCATACTGCCAATTTATTCGATTGAGACAAAATTTTGCACAGAGTACTGAATTAGGTCCCGACTGATGTATGCGAAATTTCTATATCTATAGGATATTGTAGATATAAACATGTCTTACATGTACCCATAGTGGTGAAGGGTATCATATAGTCGGCCCCGTCCGACTTTTGAACTTTCCTTACTGGTTTGTACTGAAAATTATTATCATTGAACCAAGTTTGGGTGTAGCCCCCATATAACGAACCCTACATCTCTTTACTAAAAATGATTTCACAACCCAAAATTTTAAATATTGATCCCCGTTTTGGTATAACCCCATACAACGCTAGCCCCTATTAGGCAAACATATTTTTCTCACATATTTTTCGGCATATTCAAGGTCCCATCATAACAAGAATTTTCCGCAGGGAGCCCCCAATAATTTACATATTTCGAATATCATTATCATGGTGTAGGATATAGAAAGTTCGGTCGGACCGAACTTAACTTCGTTTAACTTGTTTATATATTATTTGTTCTTATCAATAAATGAAAAATAGTACTTATTACTTACATATTTCATAGCGGGGTTCCTCTAGACGTCTTCCAATCTAAAAATAAAAAAACACATTCCAATAAATTTATAATTTCCATTAAATTATTTCCAAGATTTATATATCTAATTTATTAGTTGTCAATAGTTTACTAAGATTTTTAATTTTTTTCCTTCGATATCACTTCATTTCAATAATAGTTCATAGAAACTATTTACCATCTTCACTTAATGTTTTTGTTTAAATATTGGTTATATGTTCTACTAAATAGATATTATAAATAAATATTGTATATTAATTGACGTAAATTCATACATACCAAAAACAACCACCACAACAACATTCACAAAAACTATTTCTGGTTTAACATCCAAATACTAGTATATCTGTATCGATACTAATTATGAATCTTGTATTTATTAGCAAATAATTGGCCACATAGGGCAATTTGAAAGTAATCAAAACATTTTCCATTAAAATAGTTATTTTCCTCAAGAAATAATATCTCGAAAAGTAGTAGAAGAAGATAAGGGGATGCTAATATTTATGGCTAACTAATCGTTTAACTGGCTGTCTGTACATTGTCTGTCCGTCCGTCTGTCTGTCATTGCATGTTGGTTACTATGTCCAGTATGGATAAACTAGATATGAATGAAATATGCTTGCATTATTTTATGTAATCAAAAATGTTGCAAACTAGAAATGCTAATAGCCAAAGAGAGAGAATTGTGTAGTGATATGTGGATGTGTGTCTAGGTTTGTATGTATGCTCACGTGCATGTATTATGCAATTACAGTGGGGACTTTGTAGTCAAATGAAAAAAAAAAATATTTTGAAAACAAAAAAACACTATTTCGACTAAAATCTTCATATATTGTCTTGAAGAATTGAGGATAATGGATTGATAGGGTCTTCTGGATATTGTCATTATTTATTAATTTTTTCCTTCCACCCTAAAATGTCACCATATCTTGAGCATTCTGTATTTCTGTGTGGCATACATACATATATGTGTATGCTCTGTTTAATATATAAGCCAAACATTTATCTAAACTTTTCCATAAGTGGAAGCATGCATAACTAATTTCCCTTTTCAGGAAGAACAAAAACAAAAAATTGTACGAAAGAAACTTTCAATGTTTTCTTAGTTAAGAAATGCAAACATTTTTCGGTCATAACCATAAATTTCTAATCAAAGGTCTGTTAAAAAAAGATTATGAATATTGTAAACATGAAGGTAGCAAAAAAAAAGAACCTGTACTTTGAAGAAGAGAAAAGTGACAGGCGGAAAGATTTGAAGTTAACAAATGGATAATGTTTGCAAACTATGTTAGGGTTAGGGTGACCAATTGAATGCACAATTTGACGGTATTGGAAATACTTTAGTTATGAAATACTTTTGGAAGATATTGGAGTTTTTTTTATCATACTACATATCGAATATTTCTTATTCATTTTAATATCTGGCCTTTAAATCTATCATGAGGAGCCAAATAGAAAACACGTCGGGCCGAACTTTTTATATCATCCACCATGAGGCTGATACTTAGAATATCAATAATAATTTGGGTTATTCATTGAGAATAGAATGACGTTGTAGCGCTTAGTTGAAATTTGTGCAGATGCAGACATAGCTTCCACATATATTTTCTCTCATTGTACGTAAACGACTCTAAATCTGTCCGAATTTAATGCAATTTAACATAGGTAGCAGAATGAGAAGTGTATCGATTGATGTTAGTCGGTTCACATATCTGAGTTAGTCCAATTTTATATCAATGTTCCTTCGAAAAGGCGACGCCTGTCAAAATACATCAATTGAATATTCCCAAAATGGTTAAGGGTATCATATAGTCGGCCCAGTCCGACTTTATTACTTTCCTTAAAAGTTTAGATAATGATGATGATTTAGATAATGATTCATATTTAAGGGAATGAAATGGACCAACAACTTTATTTTTGTCTGTTTTCGTGGTCGCTCTAGAAGCCACAATTATGACCTGAAGAACTCGAAGTTTTACGCCAGAAAGGGATCTGGCCAAGGAATAAAAAAATACTGATTTAACGAAGATCGATGAATATTAACAGGCCAAATCCACACAGACTCCTGTGTAAAAAATTACAAAATTTGAATTCAGTGGCGTATATATCTACTTTTGAAGGACATAGACCCGAGAATTTGATAGTATATCAAAGGGAAGTGGTTGACCTTTAAATTGGTACCAATTATATTATTCTACAATTTTCAGTGATGTGCAGATAATATTTAGGGGATGCAATGAAACGAAAACTTTATTTTTGTCAGATTTTCTAGTCGCTCTAGATGCCATTAAATATATGCAAATTTTTTACATGGTGAAGGTGATCTGACCAAATACTTAGAACGACTGCTTAGATCGGTCAGTATTCCGTGGGCAAAATCAATCAAAACCTAACGCGTCCACATTTATACCCTTCACCACACTGTGGTACAGGGTATTATGTCTTTGTGCATATGTTTGTAACAGGCAAAAGGAAGCGAGATAGACACATGGTTCCTTTTGAGAATATGCATAGAATCACTTTTTAAGTCGATTTATGCATGTCCGTCTGTCCGTCCGTCCATGTATTTTTGTTAACAAAGTACAGGTCGTGATACAATTTGGATGAAATTTGGCACAGTTCACTTATTTGGCCCAAGGACGAACCCTATTGAAATTGGGAAAAATCGTCCGATTTTATGTAAATGGTACACTAAAGTCCCTTTATATCCTCCGATTTGCACGAAATTTGGCACAGCATACTGAATAAAGTCTAGAACGATGTGTGTTAAGTTTCGTGAAAATCGGTTCAGATTTAGATATAGCTCCCATATATATTTTCGTCCGATTTTATGTAAATGGTGCACTAAAGTCCCTATATATCCTTCGATTTGCACGAAATTTGGCACGGCGTTCTGAACTAAGACTTGAAAGATGTGTGTTCTATTTCGTGAAAATCAGTTCAGATTTTGATATAGCTCCCGTATATATTTTGGTCCGATTATAGGTAAATAGTGCACCAAAGTCCCTATAAATCCTTTCATTTGCACGAAATTTGGATTTATAAGTAAATGAAGAACGCAAAATTTGGCCGAACATGTGACAAGTTTCGATGAAATCGGTTTAGATTTCGATATTTTGCTTTAAATTTATTTACATAATTTTGTCCCACTGTAAGAAGCAACTCTATATCAGACCGAAATTTAGTATAGGTTGCAGAATGACATGTTTAATTTCATGTTAATGGTCCTTCAAAAATACGATGTATGTTAGGATCCCATCTATTGAACATACCCAAAGTGGTGAAAGGTATCATATAGTCGGCCCCGTCCGACTTTACTACTTTCCTTACTGGTTTTATTTTATGGCGTAAATATTCACCTCGGGGAAACAGGATTTAGAAGGAATCCCGGGGATAGAAAGTGGATCTGTTAACCTGTAATCGGCCAAGTTGATGCAAATATCGCGCAATATTGCCCAGGCTCACAATATAGAAACGAAGAAAGGTAGATTTTCGTGGTAATTGAATAGGGTATCATATGGTCAACCCTCCCGACTCTACTGCTCCGATCACTGGTTTAAAGATTTTTTTCCAAAAACTATCCAAAGTGGTGATTTTTGAAAGATTAATTTTGTCAAGGACTAACCCTAGGCGTGATGTTTTAAGACTTATTTTAAGGACTACACTATACGTGGATGTTATAGAGATTAATTTTACAAGGACTATGCACTGTGGATTTTTGAAAGATTGATTTTTTGTAATGTCCATACAAATGTGGATTTTTTTTAAATTCCTTCTTCAAGGACTATTTTAAGCGTGGATTTTTAAAATTCATATTTTTCTGCACAGTTATAGCAATAGATTGGGGAAAAAGAAATTCCTGTATTGTAGAGGAGTTTTTGGATTTTGATAAAAATTTCAGATAGTCGGCCCCGTCCGACTTTTGAACTTTCCCTACTGGTTTACTGTTACACCTCTAGGGAGCATAGGGTTTTTCGAAAGCGTCATCGTTTTACTCGGTTAGTATGGTTATTTTGTTTTAGTTCTTCGGATATTGTTAGTCACCAGGTGCTTCTGGGACGATTCGCGTTACGTGGAAATTCAATCAAGCCCCATTCTGCTTATGCTGCGGACATTTTTTCCACAAGTCTACGTTACTTATGGTGTTAGGCAGTAATATTCTGCATATGGTCCTGAGGCATTCGTTAATGAATATGCGTAGCTTTTGTGTTTTGGTGTTAGACACAATCCAGGTATCACTGCTGAATAGACAAATCAATTTGTACACGATTCGAATAATATATGTGAGCTTCTCCATACATATTACGTTGGATTCTGCACCAACACTCGTTATTATAGAGTTTCACGAGACTACTGGGGGAGGACCTCTAAAATCTGTATATACCAAACTACGAGCTTATAACGACAATTTTTGTTAAGGATGTTCGTTACCAACTGATGTGAAATTACAACAATTTGGGTCGAAAATGCGAAAATGCAAGTATGAAAATACTTGATGTTGGCCATGACTTAATGTGGAAACTATGGCAGAATATATCACAATATACTGAACATTGTTGGAGGAGGTACGTGAAAATTTTATTTTACAAATAATATTCGTTAAATAAGCAAACATTGCTTATTCCTGGGTTGACCTACCTGATCTAGAATATAATATATTTAAAGGACCGAGGTTTGAGAATTAGTACCAAGGTGATGTGAATTGGGTGGGAAAAATCAAATAAGCAAAATTTGGCAGCTCGAGGAATCGAAATTTGGCCAACGACTTCCTTCAGAGGATGAGAACGTCATGGTTGCAAAAGGGACCAAGACATATGACTACGTAATGTAAATACCGATTTGGTTATCAAGTAGGGAACGCGTGCTTTTTATTGACTTCCCCAGGTTCAATACCCTAAAAACATGTTTGTGCAATGTTCTTACCATGGCGTGCAAAATCTTCTGATTTTATTTCTGGAATAATATAAGTGTGGACAAAGTATTTGCAATCCTTTATTATAAATCATTATAAAATTTTATATGAGTTATTATAGATAAATATCTTAGCCTATCCTTCGCAGAAAGTAAGTAGACGTAAAATTTGTTGATGACTTTATAAAAACACAATACACATTTTACCCAATTTAAATCCTACCTCCAGATGTGTCCCCTACATCATGACCTTTAAACGGCCCAACGCGTTCCCAATGTGCTAAATATGAAGTTATTTTTTCCTCATGATAAAATGGTATAACATTTTTAGCGTTGGCAACTCTACACACAAAAGGTGTAAAGAACCAATGAACGTGTTGTTATTATCATGCATTTCTTATGTCCTATAAAAGATAAAAATAAATATAATCTAATGTTTGATTATATAAATTGAAAAAGAAAGAAAGAGAAAACTTTGGGATTTTCTTCGTCGTCCTTTATTTCTGGCAGGAATTTACGTTTGACCGTAGCCAAGAATTATTAACTTTTACTTGGGCATTCTTTTCGTTCATTCATTTATCCAAAAAAAGGAGAGTTTTGTTTTGAAAACATTTCTTTCTATATAGGAAATATATTTAAATGTGTGATTGTGTGTGTGGTGTGTATTTGCATGTGGTTATATATACATAAACACTTTGCTAGCCATCATGATATGGTTTGTTAAAAAGCCATAAACAAAATTTAAATACTTTTGTGGTTAGATTATATAATGTAAGGTATGTAGATATGAATGTATATATGTAATACATATTTTGTGTGTAGTATTGTGTATTCAGTGAAGTTTTATTTTTTGTATTCCTTAGAGAATTGTTTGTTAGCTTCTTTTTTTGCATAACGAATTATCCGGTGAGATAAGTGTTTTTCTGGTTATGTGTTTATAGCATTTGAATCTATGTGTATAGCAGTTGAATCCATGTGCATATTTTTTTTTTTTTTTTTTTTTTTTGAGTCTATGTTTTTTTTTTTTTTTTTTTTTTTTTTTTTTTTTAAATATATTGTTTTAAGGATTATATAAAAAGTATAATTTCTACACATTTTTCTCAAATTTTACATATATTGAAGTTGAAATTTCTTAAATGAAATTTGAAATACATGTTGGAGTTGGTAAGAAAATTAAGACTTTTATCATACAAAAAAAAAAACCTTTTTTATAATATATGGCTAATCATGGAAATGTTTTTTGTAGAAACCATGTTTCTTTGAACCAAATCCGTTTCAAACAAACTAGGGTTGATTTACAAATGTCCAACCGTTTCTCTGGCTGGCTGGTGGTCACGATAAATCTGGAAAGGAGTAATCGATTTCATCCAAACTTATTTGAAGTTCCGAAAAGGGGAACATTGGTCCACTCCTTTTGATACCTCCCCCATTAAATTGTCAACATTTTGCTAAAAATCATTTTTATAATAGTATGCGATTTGAACCAACCTTTGCACAACTTAGTATCTTTACATAGCCTAGATCATGTTCCACTGGTCCACTACTTTTGGTATTTTTTGGGGGAGGTTCACATTTTTCGAAAAGCTGGAAACACAATAAGTAGTAAAAGCTTACTCTCCTCAACTTACCCGCCTGCTTAACAAAAGCACTCATTGCCTCGATAATAATATAGAAGCGCAATGGCAAAGAATTTCCCCCTCCCAACATACTGCAAAAAAAGCAATTGGGCACCAAATACCACCATCGAAATATGTGTAAGATATCCAGGATCAGAAAGAAGTCCGTAATGTTTACCAGCGAGTAAAAAGCCAAACCGAAGGCTTTTCTGCATGTATATCCCCCTGTAGATATGCAGATGGAAACTTGATACAGATAGATATAGCGCGTTTAGAATCTGGAAGGAGAATATTGCAATGATAGGAAACTCAGCATCCTGTGTCCGTCGCACAAAAAAGTGCGTACTGTGTGAACGACTGAAGCCAATGGCCAATGACATAATTGGATTAACTTCAAACCTGCAAATACACCATTGACCAGATTTTCACTCTGAGCCAAATCCTGATGAAGACCCACGAAAAACACTACGACACATTCCGCATATTCGTCGACTATAAAACCGCATTCGACAACCCTATCCGTTCAGAGGTGTTTAAAGCCATGTCTGCGTTTGGCATTCCTGTAAAATTAATAGGGCTACGCAGGATAACTTTACTTGGCATAATGCAGCAGTTAAAGTCAGAAAGAACCTCTCAGAGCCCTTCAATATCGAACGAGGATTCAGACAAAGTGACAGTTTGTCGTGTGATCTTTTTAACATCTGCTGGAAAAGGTCAGAGGACGAGAGGCAATGGTGAACAGAAATGGCACTCTGTACACCAAACAATACGTGTTACTCGCCTCCGCCGATGACATTCTTCTTTGAACAAATTAAGAAGGAGTCTGCCAAAATTGGTCTGGCAGTAAACGGCGAGATGACCAATCTGATGGTATCAACGCGCAAGACGTTTGGTAGACTCGGATCAACTGTGGAACTTGAGAACTACAGCTTCGAGGTACTCAGAGATGTTATATACCTTGGTAACCCCATAAAACTAATGATATCAGTTTTAAAATTCGGAGAAGGATAGTGTTGGCCCACAGATGTTACTATGGTCAGTTTAGAAACAAAAACACCTCCTGCCAGACCAAACTTACACTGATCTGACCTGAAGCAGATTGAGGCTCCCCGGGAAAACAAAATCACATTTAAAGAAAAATATTGCGAAATATTGCCCAGGTTTGGAATATAGATCCACAGAAAGTATTAGTTCCTTGGTTCTTGTATAGCGTACCATAGGGCCAACCAGCCCGACTTTCCTGCTCCACTCACTTTTTATACCCTTCACCACACTGTGGTACAGGTTATAGACCCATGGTTCCTTTTTGAGAATATGCACAGAATCACTTTCTTGGTAGATTTATGTATGCCCGTCTGCCCGTCCGTCCATGTTTTTTTTTTTTTTTTTTTTTTTTTTGAGAGCAATGTACATGTAGTATTTATGATCCGATTTTGATGAAATTTGACAAATGTCACCTATTTGGCCAAAGGACGAATCCATATATATTGGTCCGATTGAGACAAAATTTTGATCAGAGTACTGAAATAAGTTCAGATTGATGTATGCGAAGTTTTATTGGAATCGGTTCAGATTTAGATATAGCTCCCATATATGGTTTCGTCCGATTTTATGTAAATGATGCGCAATACTGTCAATGTTTGTCCGATTGGGACAAAATGTTGCATAGCGTATTGCATTTTATTAGTTGGTTCATATATCTATGTAGATCACCCAAATTCATTTCAATGGTCCTCTAAAGATTATATGTCCGTTCTATTTACAGAATATTGTACATATTGAATCTCTTGTATTCCATAGTGGTGAAGTGTATCATATCCGGTCCTTTTGCAGATCATATAGCAATATTGATCGTTCTTTGCAGAATATTTAGTATGCAATTAGAGACTAGCATATCAAACTTTATTTTAAATTTATAAAAATCCCAAATAAATATAAAAAATTATATAAATGACACCATATTATTTTACTTCAATAGACGTCGGATTAATTAAGAAAAATAAAAACAATTAAAAGTTTTTTACAATTTTGGAAATATATTATTTTAGTTATTTTTTGTTACGATAAACCCTTCTAATAAAATTCAATTTTTATTTCATGGTATTATTAGTTGTACTTTTATACCCTCCACCATAGTATGGAGGGTACATTAGTTTTATTTTTCCGTTTGTAACGCATCGAAATAATCATTTCCGACCCTATAAAGTATATATATTCTTGATCAGCGTAAAATTCTATGACGATCTAAGCATGTCCGTCTGTCTGCTGTAATCACTCTAGCGTCTAAACGAATTGAGATAGAACGCAAAAATTTAGCATAGAGTCGTCTTTTGTCTGCAGGCAGGTCGAGTTCGAAGATGGGCTTTATCGGTCCGCGTTTAGGCATAGCTCCCATATAAGTGTACCCCCCAATTTACGGTATTTTAGGGTTCTTGAGCGCGGCTTTCAACCGAATTCGATGAAATTTGGTACATTGGGTTCTTATTGGGTACTAAATTTCCCTACTAAAAATTATGAATATAGGTCAACTTTTTCTGGTAGCCCCCACATAATGATACCTCCCAATTTTCAGTTTTTGGAGGGTTTTGACCGGATTTTTTCACTGAATTAGCTGTAATTTAGTAATTTGAGTTCTTAGTGGGTAGCAAATCTCTCCACAAAAAAATATTAATATAGGTAAATTTTTTCGGATAGCCCCCATATAAGGGTACCCCCCAATTTTCGGTATTTTAGGGTTCTTGAGCGCGGCTTTCAACCGAATTCGATGAAATTTGGTACATTGGGTTCTTATTGGGTACCAAATTTCCCCATTAAATATTATAAATGTAGGTCCACTTTTTCTGGTAGCTCCCATATAAGGGTACCTCCCAATTTCCAGTTTTTGGGGGCTTTTGACCTGATTTTTTCACCGAATTGGCTGTAAATTAGCAATTTGAGTTCTTATTGGGTAGCAAATCTCTCCACAAAAAATGATAAATATAGGTAAATTTTTTCGGGTAGCCCCCATATAAGAGTACCCCCAATTTTGGATATTTTGGGGTTCTTGAGCGCGTTTTTCAACCGAATTCGCTGGATTTTGGTATTTTGTAGTCGTATATGGTAACAAATCACTCCACCAAAAATTATTAATATTCACCCCTTTTTAGGGGTATTCGCCATATCACCCCCTTTTTATACCCTTCACCAAACTGTGGTACGGGGTATTATGTCTTTGTGCATATGTTTGTAACAGGCAAAAGTAATGGAGATAGACCCATGGTTCCTTTTGAGACTATGCATAGAATCACTTTCTAAGTCGATTTACGCATGTCCGTCCGTCTGTCCATGTCAAATTGTAAACAAAGTACAGGTCGAATTTATTATTCGAATTGGATGAAATTTGGCACAGCTCATTAATTTGGCCCAAGGACGAACCCTATTGAAATTGGGAAAAATCGGTTCAGATTTAGATATAGCTCCCATATATATTTTCGTCCGATTTAAGGTAAATGGTACACTAAAGACCATATATATCTGTCGATCTGCACGAAATTTGGTACAAAGTACTGAATTGATGTCTATAAGTGTCGTGACAATCGGTCCAGATTTAGATATAGCTCCCATATATAGTTTCGTCCGATTTCATGTAAATGGTGCACCAAAGTCCCTATATATATTTCGATTTGCGCGAAATTTGGCATAACGTACTGAATTGAGCGCCGAGTGATATTTGTCATGTTTCGTGAAAATCGGTCAAGATTGAGATATAGCTCCCATATATATTTTCGTCCGATTTAATGTAAATCCATCCATATATATCTTTCGATTTGCACGAAATTTGGCATAACGTACTGATTTGAGCCCACAATGATGTCTGCCAAGTTTCGTGATAATCGGTCAAGATTTAGATATAGCTCCCATATATAGTTTCGTCCGATTTCATGTAAATGGTGCACCAAAGTCCCTATATATTCTTCGATTTGCACGAAATTTGGCATAGCGTACTGAATTTAGTCCAGACTGATGTGTGCCAAGTTTCGTGAAAATCGGTTGAGATTTAGATTTAACTCCTTTATATTATAGATTGATTTCAAGTAATTGACGCACCAAGGATCCAATATATGTCTGATAGAAGCAAAACGTTCTGAAATTAATATAACCTAACCTGTGACAAGTTTCGTTGAAATCGGTTCATATTTGGATATAACTTCCATATATATTTTCGTCCGATTTTAAGTAAATTGGACATCAATCTCCTCATGTTAGTCAGATTGACATCAATTTTTGCACAACGTACAAAATTTAACATAAAATTACGTAGTTGCGTTTTCTATAAGTACAGACATAGCCCAACGGATGACCTATTGATATTTGTTTGAAGTCGATTCACAGTTAGATAAATATCACATATTTTATTTCATCCAATTTCATGTTAATAGTCCTGTTTAATATACCCATAGTGGTGAAGGGTATCATATAGTCGGGCCCGTCCTTACTGGTTAATATTAAAATAGTTATTTGATTTGTTTCGTGATTTATTTCCTGGAGAAAAGAATTGAGATAAACAATTAAAATATTGGGTTCAAAATTGGCATATACCGGTCATTAATTAGGCATAGCCCTCATATAATCATATCCCCAAATACTCACTACTTCCTACACTATGTAATCAATATTGGTCCCCCAATATCATATAACTTTGTAATCTAAATTACAGTAGTTTGAGGATTTTATATTCTACCATGCGTTATAAGTATCAGTCCACTTTTTGGATCTTACAGATTTTAGGAAAAATCCCTATTAAAAATTGCTGAAATTTGTATTTTGTGTACATAATGGTTTACATAAATCAGTTTGTAGAATTATCGGTATATGCCCACTTTTTGGTATGTACCCTATATTTTCATTGCATGTATCTGTCAGTATAACTATGGTGGAGGGTATACAAAGTTCGGTCCGGCCGAACTTATCGCTTTTTCACTTGTTATTATTTTTATCGCCCTTTACCGCAAATCATTTCACTCATGTATAAGTTTTCTTTTTCTATTCAAATATGTTTGGGGTTAAAACTTTTATAATTGATTGCCTTTCCTCGGTTGTTAGTTTGTTTGTTGGCTGCAAAAAACTGCAATGTAATATTTGTGGATGATATTGAGAAAACTTTCGCCCCTACCCCAAAAAAAAGGGTTTTCTTTAAGTCGCAAAATGGCTAGTTGTGTAAATTTGATAATCTATTTTAATTGGTGGCAGATATGTCATGGCAGCTATTGATAAAGTTTATGTAAAGAACTACATATATGTATGAAATGCAAGTTATTATCGGGATCGAAACTTTTGAGCATGAACCAAAACTTTGTTAAGAAAGGCAAATTGAATTCAAAAGTCGGATAACAATATTTTTAATGCTAACATTGGGTTTGTGTTTCATGTTTTAGAAAGAACCGTTATATTTCTAAGAATTCATTGAAATTTTTAAATCTCTTCTGTTAAAAAGGAGGGATTAGGACTTACAATATCGACCTATAAATTCCGCATATAGTTTTTACAATGAAAGTGAATTAGAAAATGTGATTTGATTTGAATACTGTAGAGGCACAATTTCTTGAGGATATCAGAATTTGCTTCCATGTTGGGGTCCAAATAGTTCCTTTCCTTGTTGCTTCCCAGAATATCACATATAAGTAGCCTCACATATCTAAATAATCGATAAGACGGGGCGCTATCAACCTCTACGACCACCTTACAGCAATCCCTGTGGAGGAACAACGGCCAATACGTATTTACTGAACATGATGGAAAGGATATTTCTAGAAACTTTTAGCATAATGCCATTTCTAAACAATAAAATAAAATCCATCAAAATTTATTGCAAACTAACATAAGGATTCGCATACTAATCGTTTCAATTTTCTTTGATGTGCTGCAATTAAAATTTGTCGGCGAAAAATGTCTTACAATTAACGAACCAACATAAAACTTTTAAATATTTAACGATTTCTGCGCCTCACTTAACCTGACATTTCTAATGTTAATTCCTCTAAACATATGAAAACCATAAAACCTAAATATTTTCAAGCATATGTGCAAAATGAAGAGGTTAAAGCTTAATGGAAATTAAGGGAAAAGGGTATCAAGATTATTAGGCCTTCATTAGCGGTTAAGCACACCACAGTTTTAAAAGAAATTAGATATTTTCCACTACACACAACAATTGAAATGTTTCTATTGCTGTGTCTTAACCTCGAAACTTAACCCTCATTAAAGAAAATATTTCAATTAAAGGAAATAGCGGAGATTTTTTCTCGTAAGTAGAACGGCGTCATTGTAATGTTATGCCATAAAATATTTTCGGGTAATGCTAATGATGATGACATTCATGCCGACGTCGACGACATATGTATGAAATGTTATGACATTAGTTTATATGACAGCGAGCAGTGAATGCAAAGGAATAACAAGTCACAGAGATGAAAGTTCAACCGTTATTATCATTAGAAAGCCAGGGGTATATATAAAGCGCGTAATCTGAATAGATTGGAGATTGGCACAAATGTTTAAAATGTAGAATTGTGTGATAGTTTGAATTGTACGCGTAGGGAAAATGTCATATTGTGGACAAAATGCAGGTCAAGCTGAATGGAAATTGGTATATGTCCCTCCGCCCGCTTGCTTATCATGCTGCTTTTTGATCAAAATTCCAAATATTGTAATATTTTTAACTTGAATCTACTTTCTGCTAAAGATCATGCGAATAGAGTCTTCCATTAAATTCAAACTTTGCATATAATAATATTTGATAATATTTGAATTCGATCTAGGCTAGTATAAAATATTCTGATGTGAAAAGTTGCGTGAAATTGGAAATTCGGTTAGCTTTATATGAGATTTAGAAAAAATCGAAATTTTGACCCTTTAAACTATATGATACCCTACACAACTATCACGAAAACCAAACTTTCTGATTTGACTCTCGGAATATTGACCGGTCATCAGTATATGATCAGATCCCCTTCGCCTTGTAAAATATGTGATGTTTTGCATATAATAATTGCCTTTTGAGCGACTAGAAAATCTGACAAAATTAATGTTTTCGGTTCATTACACCCCCTGAATGAAATCTCAACTTAACCGAAAACTATAGGCGTCGTCCTTGACCATAACTGGAACCTCATGTACAATTTCAAAGCGATCAGCGCGACATTTCCGTCCTCTAATGGAGTAATAGTAATACTATGCACATAGTCACCTTTACCGAATTACGTATAACTCCCACATTTCGTAATTTTTCACACAAAAGTCAGGGTCCATTTGACCCGCTAAATATTGACCGATCTTGATCAAAACAGGCATGCTTATTTTTTGGCCCGATCCCCTTCTCCATGTACATTTTCACGATGTTCGGACCATAATTGCGGACTCTGGAGCGACCAGAATAACCGACAAAAATTAAGTATTTGGTCCATTTCATCTCCAAAAACAATAGGGGTCTTCATTGGCCATAACCTATCTTTCATTCAGAATTTCGTGTTTACAAATTATAATGTACAGACGGACGGACACACATGTCTAAATCGACACAGCAACTCGAGATATGACGATCGGGTCTAGGACCAATATTTCGCGGCGTTACAAACTCTTGGGGCTGCACAAAGCTATAATACCCTGACAACATAGTTGTGAAGGGTATAAATTTTAAGTTCAAATCGCAAAATCCAGTAGCGTGATATTTTTATACCCTTCACCACTCTGTGGTACAGGGTATTATGTCTTTGTGCATATGTTTGTAACAGGCAAAAGGAAACGAGATAGACACCTGGTTCCTTTTGAGAATATGCATAGAATCACTTTTTAAGTCGATTTATGTATGTCCGTCCGTCCGTCTGTCCATGTTAAATTGTAAACAAAGTACAGGTCGCATTTATGATCCGAATTGGATGAAATTTCGCATAGGTCACTTATTTGGAACAAGGACGAACCCTATTGAAATTTGAAAAAATCAGTTAAGATTTAGATATAGCTCCCATATTTATTTTCGTCCTATTTATTGTAAACAGTCCCTATATATCTTTCGATTTGCACGAAATTTGGCACAGCGTAATGAATTAGGTCTAGAATGATGTGTGTCAAGTTTCCTGAAAATCGGTTCGGATTTGGATATAGCTTTCATATATATTTTCGTCCGATGGTGCACCAAGGTCCCTATATATATATATATATATTTATATATCCTTCGATTTGCACAAAATTTGGCATAGCGTACTGAATTAAGTCTAGAAAGATGTGTGTTAAAGTTAGTATAGGTTGGAGAAAGAGAGAACATAGACATGCAATTGTTAGGATACATATGTACAATATACCCAAAGTGTGTATATTCATTCCCTCTGGTGTGGAAGACACCAAAGGGAATGAACCGAGGGTCTCCATCTTAGAAATTGATTTAATTTTAAAAACAAATTTTACAATGTGCTCATATTTGTATCAAATCCATACTAATATTATTGGATTATCAAATTTACCAAAAGGTTACGCTTTGAGGGGAAGGTACTAGAAGGAGTGGACGGATAAGTCCCATCTTCTTGTTTTGTTTGATTCAAGTCGAATGCTCTGTTCGCATGCTATAATAAAATTAACATTCAGTAAAGAGTTTAACATTTTGTAGAGGAGGTACCAGAAAGAGTGGACCTATTTTCTACATTTTTGAATTTGATTTAAGTTTGAAAGAAATATTACGATTTGCTTAATTTGGATTAAATCGGACATTATATTCGTTTGACATTGGGTTATAAAATTTTCAAAATTTTAACAGTTTGTAGTTGAGATAAGCAATTTAAAAACAAGGCCACTTCTCCCCAGATATAGGGAGATGTATAAACAAGATAAAACCGATAAAATTAGACCTCTCTTTTCAGCTTGCACCACCAGTAAACCAGTAAGAAGAGTTTAAAAGTTCGACGGAGCCGACCGTTCACAACTTTAGATATATTCAAGACATATTCCTAAGATTCCAAATGTAAGGTACAGTCACATATATGTATCGATTGTTGGGAAACAACTGGTCTATGCTAAGGTCTATCCCGAGGTGAAAAATATGACTATAATTAGATTTTGAGTGTCATGGTTTTTCACCGTGACACGTTATTTTCGGTATGTTTAATATCGTAGCCCATTTTTCGCACCTAAGAGTTTGCAGTTAGCTTTCTTATTTTCTCCTCGTGGCAATTTACAATACCATAGTCCCATATAGATATTTCGATCTATTATGGGTATTTTGAACGTCGCTTTATGGTGGACGGCTAAACTAAACGAAGTTTTTATTTCTTTTTTCAAATCGTAGACATCTTTTTGAAATTTTATTGTTAGTGTAGACTGGTACCTCCTTAAATTTTACCAACACCGATTGAACTTGACATCTCCCCGATCGAATGGAACGTAAATAAGTTTTACTAAGTTATGTTTTCTGCACTACTTTAAAATTAACGAATTTCATCACTGTAACAGTACCACATGTGTATGTATGTGTAGTATAAGAATATGTAAAAGTCCACAATTCTTTCAAATTTCGTAATAGCTTCATTGCTGACTATAGTCGCTTACAATGCTTAAATACCTTAAAAATCGATTCATAATTCAAATCCAAGCGATTACATGTTATTGAACTAAAGCTACATTGAAGTAACATCGACAAAAGGACATCAAGACAAAGAACATGAAGAAGAAGAACGTAATAACACATACGCATAAATTCAATATTCAAATTGAAAATTTGATAGATAACCGACAATGAAATTATTCAACATCATTACATGGCAATTGAATAATTACAGATATGTATATGTGGACGACAAACATAAACTGACATACATATATGCCTTGTAAATTGGACATACACTGCACGTCTGTATTTGTGTGGGAGGAATATCAGCAGCCAAACGATGTCAGATAATACATGCAACTATCGCCAGCCATATTCCAACTGAATAAACATTATTTCAAAAAACTACAGATTTTGGAGTAAAATTTTAAAGAATAATTCGAATTGAAAAATTTTTAATTATTTTTTTAAAATTCAATATTGGCTAATGTAAATCCTCTTATTACTAATCATTGGAAATTTCGTAGAATCTATGAATATAAATTTAAATTATTGCATATCATACACATGCTCATATCTCAATTCTGGACACATACCGACTGCATTTATTGAAAGAAAATTCCAATTGTTATGAATAAATTTTGGGAAAATAATTTTACCATTGATATCCAATCCAATGTATACCTCAACCGATCAGTCAATTGAGACAACTACATCATGTACATAAATTCAGTAATATGCCAATAATAATGCAAATTAAATTGTTTATCTAATGTAAATTCTGTATTTCGATTTTGTGGTTTTCGCCAGGGCAAAAGTTAATGAAGCCCAGACTATGGATTGCAAAACCAAAAATTGTTGAAATGTTGTGTGTGCCCAGAGGTGTAGTGTGTGGCAAATATTCATGGCTCGTAGAAGTAGAGGATTGTGCCAATGTATGTAATTGAAAATCGGTACATAATATGGATTTGCATTGAATTTTATATGACTACATACGTCCTGTATGTACATGTACCTGTTTTATAATTAATCAACTAAGTTGGAATTTAATTGGATTTTTGTGATAATAAAATTGCTATGTAATGAATTGAATTTCATTTTGTATTACGAAATGGGTAATTATTTTAGCCTATATGAATAAATGCATTTTTGAGATGGATGAAACAATAGGTCATGTACCTTTGAAAAGAAATTAAAACACACAGTTTTATATAGA
This sequence comes from Musca vetustissima, assembly GCF_032173495.1. NCBI lineage: Eukaryota > Metazoa > Arthropoda > Insecta > Diptera > Muscidae > Musca > Musca vetustissima. The sequence continues at coordinate 72,905 of NW_026884221.1, forward strand.
ATTAAAATCAACGGAGCCAACTATAATAATATATACAATATCCTGTAGATATATAGGACAATTGATATGGAAAAAACGAAATTAAATATGTGATCTATACATATACATGAGACAATATAAAAAAACCCCATATGCATACCATTCTGAAATCAATGAAAAATTGCATGTCAAACGGGCAGACTTGGATTCTTTGGTGTACCATTTGTATAAAAACGAGCAAAATTATGTATGGACCGAATTGAGCAACCGTTACCGTTGCATGGGTGTAACATAGGTTTTTTTTTTTGTTTTTTGCAACTGTAATATCATCATCAATCTGAACTCAATTTAGTCCTCTCTGCCAAATTTCGTGTAAATCAAACAAACATAGACTCTTCGGAGCACCATTTACATAAATTCGGACGATATATATATATATATATATATCAACCGATTTCAAGAAAACGGACAAATATTGGGATTTTGGTGCACTATTTACAAACAATCGGATGAAACAATATAGGGGAACTATACATACGTCTGAACCATTCTGGGCCAAATTCAATAGGCTGTACAACATTGTGTCTCAATTGGACAAATATTGAGAGTTTGCTGCATCATTCACATAAAATCGGACGAAACTATATATGGGAGCTATATTTAATTCAGTACGCTTTGCAAAATGTTCTCTCTTATTAAAATCGGACGAAAATATATATGCGATTTAAGCAAAATTTCGCATACATCAATCTATACCTAATTCAGTACACTGTACAAAATTTATCTCAATCGGATAAATAATTAAAGTGGTGGTGGTGCACCATTTAACTGAAATCGGACGAAACTGTATACGGGAGATATATCTAAAACTTATTCGATTTCAACCAAACTTCGCCTACAAAATTTTGTCTCAATCGGACACATCGGACGAAACTGTATATAGCTCCCATATATCTAAATCGGAACTAATTTTCTCAAATTTCAGTAGGGTTAGTCCTTGGGCCAAATAAGTGAGCTGTGACAAATTTCATCTCATTGGGTATCATAAATACGACCAGTACTTTGTTTACAATTTAACATGGACAGACGGATAGAAAGACATGCATATATCGACTCAGAAAGCGATTCTATGCATATTCTCAAAGGAACCATGGGTCTACCTCGATTTTGTTTTGCTTGTGACATATCATAAAAATCCTTAAAATCTTTTTCACTTTAGGTAATGGGATTTTCTACCCCATGAGAATCCGAAATACTAAAGTACAGTCAATTTGATTGAAGAACATGCCTTACTTACTTAGTGGCTTTGGACAGAACGGTTCCATAAGCCGAGCTTAAAAAGATTTCAAAGCACGCTGGTCTTGCGCGCATCTCATCCAATTTCAAAGACCACGTTTCGAGATGGTGTCTTCTACTTTATCTTTCCATCGGATTCGTGGTCTTTCCTTCTGCGCGAACCATCACTTAGCTCGATTTTATATGCCTTTTGAGTGGGAAATTCTCATCCATTCTCTCAACATGACTAGCCAACGTAGACGCTGCAGCTCCATCCGTCTGACTAATATAGTCAGACGGATGGAGCTGTCCGAGAATAGATAGTATAGCTATAGTATAGGTTCATTCGCCGACGATATTCACCGTCGACGCAGATCGGTCCATAGATCTTGTGGAGAATTTTTCTTTTAAACACATCAGCACGTGTAATATCAGCGTCTTGCAGAGATGTGGCCTTGCCTTTCAGTTGCTTATTCAGACCATAGCAGCATCTATTGGCCAACACTATTCTCCTCCGGATTTCAAAGCTGATGTTATTAGTTTTGTTTATGGCGGTACAGAGTTATATAAAATCGTTCACAACCTCAGCTTGGTGTCTCGCCATTTACTGCCAAACCCATCTTGACTGACTCCTTCTCAATTTGTTCAAAGGTGGCTGTTACCGCTCGCAATGTTCTATCCATTATGTCGATGTCCTCGGCGTAGGCAAGTAACATATGTTGTTTGGTATACAAAGTGTCATTTCTGTTCACCTTTGCTCTCGTATAACCTTTTCCAGCTTGTTGTTAAAAAGGTCACACGAGAGCCTGTTACCTTGTCTTAACCCTCGTTTGGTATTGAAGGGCTCCGATAGGTCCTTTCCGGCCTTTACTGGTGATCTTGTGCCAGTTCAAGTTATTCTGCATAGTCGTATTAATTTTACAGGAATGTCGAACACAATATGGCTTTAAAAACTCTCAACAAATAGGGCTGACGAATGCCGCTTTATATTCGAATGTTAAATGTTACGATGTGTTTTTCGTGGGTCTTTTCCAGGATTTGGCGCAAAGTGAAGATCTGGTCAATGGTGGGTTTGCCAGGTCTGAAACCGCATTGGTATGGTCCAATAATGTCATTGACCATAGGCTTCAGTCCTTCACACAGCATGCACTTTATAAGCGATTGCTTCTTTTTCGGGGACAAAACACAGGATGCTGAGGTTCCAATCATTGGTCATGCATTCTTCTAGCCAATTTGTAATAATCAGCTGGTTCATGCTCCAGACCATCATCTGACCACTAGTCTTGAATAGTTCGGCTGGTAACTAATTGGCACCTGCTGCTTTATTATTCTTCAGCCGATTGATAGGTACTTTGTCTCCATCTTGGCTACACTCAATGCCGTTATATGTAGAATGGGACAGAGTCATTATATAAACAACACAGAAATGTTTTGTGAATATGTTTATCATGTTTACTGTGGCATTGTGTATAAACGGCATATGGATGACCTTGAACATGTCAATGACGATGCTCGTCCTGATCACCTGAGAACGTCAACTACCGATGATAATATTGAAGCAATGAAGAAAATAATTTTCAATAATCCTCATCGATTTTGCTTATGATATTGACAAATTATTCGACTTATGCCAAACAAGTTTTACTTGCGTTATAGGCATGAAACGTGCGGCAACGAAAACAAAGTCTGGTGCACAATAATGGATGTATGGCTATAAAATTTAAACCCTAGTCCCAATCATCCCTATGGAATCGCACAAAATAGCCAATGACGAAAAAGCCCATTAAGTTTGGTCAAATAAGAATAATAACGTTTTGTTCACTGTTCTCTTCGACTGCATCAAGAATACTTAAGCGGTCAATAAGGAATTCCACCTTGAATTTTGCGCAAAGCAATTCGCCAGAAATTCAGAGAATTGTGAAAAACCCCAATCATGGATTTTGCACCATGATAACGCAGTCACTGATTTTGTGAATGAGCATCAGACATCGTATGAAAAATTGGGCGAAATTTATATATAGGTCATATGTAATAAATGGCCCTATATTGAACATTTTTGGAAGATATTTCTCAGCCTCCAAAAATCCGAAACAATTTTCTGTATTGAAGTATTATGGCCTCTACACTGAATACGAAATTGCAGCTCCTTCAGATTGAGTCCCCGAATATTTCGAGGTGTAAATTTATGAAAAATTAAGACATAAAACATAAAAAAGACCTCCTCCTCCGCAATTCTGGTTATTATATTTTACGAATTTTTCTCTATAAAAATTACTCATTCGAACCATATACCATTGGCGTGTTGTAAATGTAATCAGAAGAGTTAATTTGTTTGGTATATATTACATTTATTGAATCGTTCCATCTTCAAAAATCCTGAAATCATATTCAATATTAAAATAACTATTGAATTCTCATTTGCTTTTATCTCTTATGATTTTGTAAAGTACACCAAGGGATGCGCCCTTTACAATTTTCACTTAGCTTTCAAAAGCCCATCATCACCCATTCAACCTACATACAATCTCATTGGATTCGTCATATTCCTACTCATAAATTTGAAGATATTTCCAAATTATGGTTTGCAGCAATTCTTCGGTTCGGTTTCTTTTATCAATTGTGTAATTATATGATAAACGATGATATCCATTGAGAACGGTGGGTGGTGGAATTGGGGCCGAACACAATCATCGAATTGCTTTGGAATGTACACACACACATTTGAAATATACGCCCATTTATTAATTTCGTACATTCATTCATTAATTTATTGAACGACATTGGCAGGCATCCTGTTGCCTATCCTCGGCCACAACATAATTATCTGGGTTATATGCAGTTGCCCCTACCTCACACTCCCCACTTCGAGATATGATTTTGATGATATGCCATGTGGCGAATCGTAAAGGCCACAGATATGTAAACAACCACTTACCAATTCAACCGATTCGACTCGATGATGGATGGAAGTTTGAAGATGTTAACCGCTATCCATATATGGAATGTGGTCTTGGATTTCGTTGGATGTGCTGTGCAAAGTGCATGCACACAAACACACACCCGCAGAAGTAGAGGAAGAACAATACAAAGAACCCGCTACCAAATAAGCCCATTTGTACATTCGTGGTAAGTAAACAAATATTTATTCATTGGCATATCCTTTATGATGTTCGCCATGTGTGGATTATTGTGTGGGTGCGGGTGTGAGAGTGTGTACATGTGTGGGTGCAGATAATGTATCTTTTAATTTATTTGTTACTTATTTAACCAAAACTTGCATAAGATGTGCACTTTTCCAATCGAAGCAAATAATTTGTATCATAGCTGATTGTTTGATGTATGGAGGGTGAGGGTGGATGACATTTATAATGTTTAATTAATGACATGGTTCGAAGAAACATAGATAAAGATACTGCTATTAAATGGCACAGGACAATCCGTTCAAAAACTATTAAAACAGGGGAATAAAATACCTCATCTTCAGATTCACTCCAGTGGATAAGCGAATTGCTATAATCCATACAGTCTTATTAGCGCCCATCCTCCGACGGAAAACAACGATTGACAGACCAAAGACAAGTTTTAAGAGCGCATCGAAACCGCATAAGACTGCTGCACTGGCCATTACTTTCAAATTCTGCTAGGAGATGCAAAAATCAGAAAGGAAAATATTTTTGGTCCCATCGTGGGAAAATTCAACCTTCATAAAGAAACATTCGAGAACGGCATGAGTTTGATTGATTTCACGGCAGTAAAGAACATGGTAGTTAGCAGCACCACTATAATCTCGATATACACAAGGTCACCTGGATTTCTCCTGATCAAGCAACGAGAAATCAAATTGATCAATGTGTGATAGACGGAAGGCATTCGTCCAGTGTATTAGACGTTCGATAGATACGAAAAGCGAATATCGATTCGGACCATTACTTTGTGGCAGCCAAGGTTCGCAACCGTCTTAATTTAGCAGCAAAGGTGCAATCTAATATAACACATCGATGTCGAAAAGCTGCAAACGCAACAAATAGCAAAAGTCTACTCCGCTCATCTTACCCACTTATTTGACGAAAGCATTCCTTGTCCCGATAATAATATTGAAGCACAATGGAAAAGAATTGCCGACTCCCTATAAACTACAGCAAAATCAACAATTGGGAACCAAAAGCCACCATCAAGAAACCAGGATCAGGAGTGTCGTAATGCTACAGCTGTGAAAAACGTAGCGTATAGGGGCAACCCTGCAGACAGGAGCAACACGTAATGTGATGGAAAATTTTCGGGAGAAAAGGGGAGAGGAGAAACGTATTTACAGAAAAACGAAAAAAGAACAAAAAACGATCGCGAGAGCTAATCGAAATGTACAGGAGTCAGAATAAAGTCCCGAAAATTTACCTCCTGTAGAGATGAAGATGGAAACCTGGTAACAGACACAGATAGCGTTGAGGATCTGGAATGAGCATTTTGAAAAGATTCTAGTATCAAATAGTGACGGCGAAGAAGATACTCCAGAATCAATAAGAATGAATGTATACCACCTAGCCAAGATGAGGTCAGAATATCAATTAATCGCCGATGAATTACCAGCCGAACTATTCAAGACCGGTTGTCGGATTCTGGTAAGGAACATGCACTAGCTGATTAGTACAATTTGGGTAGAAGAATGCATGCCCAAAGATTGGAACCGATATGTGTCAACTATAGAGGAATAAGTCCTGTCCATTCAGAGGTGTTTAAAATCCTGTCTACGTACGGCATTTTTGCATAATTAATACTAGACGTCCAGTAGACTGGGACCAACTGTGGAACTTGAAAACTACAGCTTCGAGGTCAAAGCTTTGAAATCCGGAGGAGAATTCTGTTGGCCAACAAATGCTACTATATTCTGAGTAAGCAACTCAAAATCAAGGCCACTTCGCGCCAGACCAAACTCATACTATACAAGACACTGATACTATCCGTGCTATTGTATGGATCTGAAGCATGGGTTCTTGTGCAAGCAGATGAGGCAGCTCTCGGAGTGTTTGAATGAAAATTTCTCCGGAAGATCTATGGGACGAAGTGCGTCGACGGTGAATACCGCCGTCGAATGAACCATGAGCGATACCATTTTTTCTCAAACACCGACATAGGCAGACGGATCGAGCTGCAGCGACTACGTTGGCAGGGTCATATTGTGAGAATGGATGATGATTCCCCCACTCGAAAGGCATATAAAAGCGAGCCAAGTTATGGTTTACGTAGAAGGGTAAGGCCACAAATCCGATGTAAACATCAAGTAGAAGATAACATCACGGAAAATGGACTTTCATATTGGATGAGATGCGTGCTTGAAAACCTTTTTTAAGCTCGATTTAAAGAAAACCCCTTCTGCCACACGCCAGCCATGTAAGTAAATCCAAATTAGATCTTACCATTTTCCCCTATTCATTCCGAGATTCTACTATATCCTCTATAGATTCATTAAATATTTGTACACAACCATCCAGCTCCACCCATCGTATTTTACAATATGAATGTAGTCATTTGAATGATTTACTGTCTTTTCGAAATATTCTACATAAAGTAGCAGACCTTTTTGTGATTTTCGAAAGAATAAAAAAAATAATTCCGAAATTGTAGGAAATATACTTTGAATTTCTCGATTCTTCGAAACTGCATTCAATCTTAAATTCAAAATGTGAGAGGAACAATGAGTGTTACTGCGAAAGGGAATTATGATTTAATAATGACCCGCATTCCATTATAATTGCCTGACATTGTTAGACGCCAGAATCCGATCGAGAACATATGGGGAATCTTGACTTGTCGTAAATCGACTCCAAATTTTCTGAAACGGATTTGGTGCAAAGAAACATGGGGTCTAAAACCAGTATTTCGATGAGGCACATTTTCACCGTATCAAATATTATATACCCTTATTAGCCATAAAGCTGAGGGTATAAAAATGAATTTATCTAATTTTGTAAAAGTGCAGAATAAGGCGAAACCATAGAGAGTGAATGAATTATTTTTGTTGAATAAAATGTATAAGAAGTTGTTGACCTCATATGGTCACGAATTGTCAAATTACTGCCACTTCGTAATACTCAAATATATATAGTCAATTCGGTTGACGGTTGAAGTATTGAAGGTCGTTTATGGGTACAATTTTATGGAAAATACATCTAATCACGGACCGATCCTGTTAATTTTTAGTAAGACAAAGAACCAATAAGAACCATAATAATATTCGTACAGCCAATTGCGTTGGAAAACATTAATAAACTCCTGAAAATATCAAAAACCTGGGAGAACCATTAAGTGGGACTATTAAGAGAAGACACGACGAGTTGTAAAAGACTTGTTATAAAATAAATGCCCAGTTGTCGCATAGTTTGGTTGCTGATGTTTGCTAGATCAAGCACCCTGTTTAATATTGATTGAAAAAATATTCCTTGTTTCCATACCTCTGCTTCTGGATGTCCCATTACACCTCATAATTATTAGCATGTTCCCCTTTCATATGTGCCTTTAAGGGGACCACCCCCAAATCTCGGGGTGAAAAATTTTTTGATTTAATTCGAATCTACATTAATTCAAGAATGTCCCTACAAAATTTCAAGAGAAAATCTCAAGAACTCTTGAAGATATAGCCGATTTATTGTGTCAGCATCAAGTGACGGCTAAAGGGCTTTTCAAACTTTATACGCGTTTTTCTCTTTTGTGAATGGCGGGCACGATAACTCAAAAACTAATGGCCCAATCGATTCCAAATTTTTACACGTTTCTCTGTGAGTGTATAGCTATCGTATGAACTAGGATAAAACCAATCGGTGAAGATCTTCCTTATTTTTATACCCTTCACCACACTGTGGTACAGCGTATTATGTCTTTGTACATATGTTTGTAACAGGCAAAAGGAAACGAGATAGACACATGAGAATATGCATAGATTGACTTTCTGAGTCTATTTATGCATGTCCGTCCGTCCGCCTGCCCATCTGTAGATGTTAAATTGTAAACAAAGTACAGGTCGCATTTATAATCCGATTTGGATGAAATTTGGCACAACTCACTTATTTGGCCCAAGGACGAACCCTATTGAAACAGGGAAAAATCGGTTCAGATTTAGATATAGCTCCCATATATAGTTTCGTCCGATTTAAGGTAAATGGGGCACCAAAGTCCCTCTATATTTTTCGATTTGCACGAAATTTGCCACAGAGTACTGAATTAGGTCCAAAATGATGTTTGCCCAGTTTCGAGAAAATTGGTTCAGATTTAGATATAGCTCCCATATATAGTTTCGTCCGATTTAAGGTAAATGGTGCACCAAAGTCCCTATATATAATTCGATTTGCATGAAATTTGGCATAGAGTACTGAATTAGGTGCAGCATGATGTGTGCCAATTCTTGTGGAAATCGGTTCAGATTTAGATATAGCTCCCATATATAGTTTTGTCCGATTTTATGTAAATGGTGCACCAAAATCCATATATACTTTCGATTTGCATCAAATTTGGCACAGAGTACTGAATTAAGTCTAGAATGATGTGTGCCAAGTTTCGTGAAAATCGGCTCAGATTTAGATATAGCTCCCATATATATTTTCGTCCGATTTAAGAAAAATGGTGCACCAAAGTCCCCATATATCATTCGATTTGTATGGAATTTGGCATAGAGTACTGAATTAGGTGCAGAATGATGTGTGCTAAGTTTCGAGAAAATCGGTTCAGATTTAGATATAGCACCCATATATAGTTTCGTCCGATTTTATGTAAATGGTGCACCAAAGTCCCTTTCGATTTGCACGAATTTTGTCATAGGGTACTGAATTGGGTCCAGAGTAATGTGTGCTAAGTCTCGTGAAAATCGGTTCAGATTTAGATAAAGCTCCAATAAATAAAGAACCAAAGATTGGCCGACCCGCACACAATTTTGTACAATATACTGAAGTTACTATAACCTTCCATGTGTCAAGTTTTCTTGAAATTTGTTCAGATTTACATATGGGAGCCATTTTAAGTAAATGGTGTACTAAAGACCCATAGCTACGCCGATTGGCAAAAGGGTTCCCTTAAGTGAACATTTTTGTCAATGCCGACAATTTGGCATTTGGCGTCAGCCTTCATCTTTAAGAGCACTTGTATTTTAGAACAATTTCTTCAAATCATTTATATTTTCTCCACAAGCTCCTTTATATTCCCAGGAACGTTGAATACGACTTGCATTCTAAAGTTTCGAATGAAGAATTTTGTTTTTCCCATTATTACTTTAACATCCCAATCCGTACAGGGACAATACCTTTCACACGGACACAGATTATTGTTGGTAGAGTCATTTTATACCTAATGAGAACTTAAAGTATTAAATTAGAGCCAATTCGGTTGAATTTATTCCTGAAAATTGCGAATTTTGGGATTACCGATGTATGGGTGCTATCCCGATTCTTGTTACACAATGAACATCCAAAATACTAAATTATTACCACTTGTTTTGAAATAGTTTCGGTATATCCAATGAAACCCAAAATATTAAATTATAGTCAAATTCTCGTATGAACAATTATAGGTATTTAGGAACTTTAAAAATGTCAGCAACTCATTTGTCCTCTGAGCACCTGAAGTGCATTACTACAGCCACTTTGCTTCGAAAGTACGAATTGGGTGATTTTACTTCTAAACATAAACCTATATATATTTTCAAATTTTTATCTTCCGGAAATTTTTATCTTCCGGAATGTCAAACTACAGCCACTTGGTTGAGAAGTAGAAGTTAAATTAATTGTTAAACACAATTATTCGATTAAATAATTTCCAGAAAAAATAATTTCCAAAGTATTTTAGTAAACATTTGTAACACATCCCCAACATTAATGCAAATTCAATGAAACAATAATACCGAATCAATTTATTTTGTTTTCAAAATAAGCATGACAAACAAACAAGAAACAATAATGGCCAGATTTTCTTTGCCACACGCACACAAATGCAACAAATTCGGAAAAAAGAAAGAAAAGTAGTTTTACATGAAATCAGATCCATCCATAATAAAACATAATGCCAATTCAATGTTTGCCTTTAGGTCCATACACAAGAAAATTCACAAAAATTGGAAATCGACGAGAGAGAGAATCAACATATTTATCATAAGTTTTTTTCCTGGGTCGGGTGGAGGCGAGTGTGGGTATTTTTGTTTCCAACACAATTGTTTGAATTCCATTTTGAGATGTTTATTCAATGCATCTGTAGTTCATTGAGATTCTCGATTTTTTCCAAGTGAAGTGATGGTTGGAGGAGGTTGGACAATTGCAGTTCCTATGAATTGAATTGAGCAACATCACTTGAGGCCAGTTGATGTTGTCGGATTTCATATTTTTACACACAAAAATGTAGGACAATGGTCTGTCTATGTGTGTGTGTGTGGTGTGTGGGTCTGTCAGTATACTTTTGGAATATTCGTTCGTTACAAATTCAATATGCATTAAATAAACACAACACTTAACAAACATACATATATGAATGTATGTGTGTGTGTAGGTCTATCTGTAGATGTTATTCATGTTTTCTTTCTTTGTGACAGCAACAAATAGATTGGCATAAATGTAATAAGAATATGAAAGGAACATCAGTTTTTGTTGACCAGCTTTTGTAATTACCGGGAACTATATTAAACAACCTAAAATACATTAAGTTCCAGCCGAACCGCCCTCCGTATGCCCTCCGTCATTGGTATACTGATAAAAACTTGATGTTATGATCGGTATCTGTATATGGGAGATATAACAAATAAGTGGATATTATGTAAGAATTTGCCATGAAGGTCGATTAAAATCTTCCAGATTTAAGGAAACTTATCTACTGAGGTGGAAAACGTAGAATTTTAGTGAGAATTATTCCCAGAGAGAGAAGAAAAAATTGAGTCAGAGCAAATATTTCAAGAAGTGATAATATTGGGTCTTATTCCGGAGAAGGCAAATTGTGCAAAGACTCTGTCCGATCGAAACCATAAAAACTCTACTAGCAAATATCGACAGGTTCGTAAAGTTTATCCATTGTCTAAATACGACTACAAATATGAAGAATATAGAGAGCGCATAAAATAAAATACGATCTAGTGGTTCGTGATCGGTGGATGGTGTTATTGGAGAAGAAATCTAAAATTACAGGAGAGTTAAGGCCATCCCAACAGCAAGTTGGCAATCTTGAATCGTCATTGGAGGATGAGCGTGGAAAGCATAGGTCAACGAAGTTTGTGGCCGAAATGCTATGAAGGTTATGACGGAGAATTGGAGGGAAAATATCACGACGTAGCGGAATTACCTGGAAGAGGCATCTGGATAGAGAAGAAAAAGAGAAGAAGACACTTGGCCAAGCATGTGGACGCCAATGCCTCAGACATTACACCCCTAAATTTTGTGGAGTTTAAAATAAAAAAGCTATCGGAAGAATAGGTACTTTCGGAGAAGGCACGCGAATCAACAGAGGTTGAATGCGATTAGTTGGTGTGGCTGATGCTGAAGCCAGTGTTTATGGATGTTCCGATCAGGAGGATTGCGGCGGTGGTGAATATCGCTGCCATAATGCATGGTATTGTGGCCGGGAAGCTGGAGTCGCCCGTCGAGTTTGCGATTTACCCTCAGGTCTGTGTAGACCAATTAGTCTATATATAGAATACAGGAATTTATATTGTCCAATAGGTCTGCATGGAGACCACAGGCCTTTATAGAGATAAATTAATCCTTAAAGAAAGCGATTGGAAGGGAATATACACCATTCGTGACCTGCAGATGGTGCAACTCATGGTTCGGAGAAATTTTCTCTCAGACACCCCAAGAGCTGCCTCATCTGGCTGCACAAGTACCCATGCTTCAGATCCATACACCAGCACGGGTAGTATCAGCGTTTGTAGAGTGTGAGTTTGGTCTGACGAGAGGTGGCCTTTTATTGAATTGCTTACTCAGATAATAGTATCATCTATTGGCCAACACTATACTTTTCCGAATTTCAAATAATATGTCGATCTGTTTTTCGTGGATTTTTTCCTGGAGTGTGGAATCTGGTGTGAAAATCTGGTCAATGTTGGATTTGCCAGGTCTGAAGCTATTGTGACCTCATATTGGCTAGGTGGTATACACTCTATACCAACTTCTCACCGTCGAGATTCCGTGTTACGTTAGATCGCACCTTTACTGCTACATTAAGACGGGTGCGAATCTTGGCTGTCGCAAGGTAATGGTCCGAATCGATATTCGCTACTCGGATCGATCGAACGTCTAAATATGATCAATATCACAATATGATCAATTTGATTTCTTGTTTCTTGATCAGGAGAAATCCAGGTTGACTTGTGTACATCGAGATGCTTGAATCTGATGAGTGTGATTTGGGCCGAACTGATTATGCCCTAGACATTCTAAATACAAACAATCTATCTACACTTTTACATGGGCGTTATGGGTCTTCCGGCATACACTTAAATATATTTAGTTTTTGGCTTAAGTGATGCCTGCACCGATCTCTCAGAAAAAATCCCCAGATTACTACTCAAAATATTTGTCCTCCCTTTAATGTAACCCTTTACGCTCAGCTTTCAGGTATCATTACATTCATATTTCAAATTCAACAAAATCAAAGTTTTGTTACACTCTTAGATGTGTGTGTGTGTGAGTTTTACAAATTTGAATTTTAATTTGTTCTATTTCATTTATGCACACAATTTGAAAAACAGAAACAAATGTTTATCTGGATTTCTTATCTAGGGATATAATACCTTGAAATTGTGGTGAAAATTATACAGATATGCTACATGTAAATTACATAAATAAGTGTGTGTCCGATTTTACATAAGATATATGAAAGTGACCTTATTTTGTTGCAATCATAACGAAACAATTTTTGTGATGCAATAAAAGGAAAATTTTAATACACAAATCTATTTCTGGATTTTTGTACAAAAGAAGAAAATCTGCTTTAAAAGTGATATAAGATTTTTATAAGTTTAATTATTTATATAATTTAATAATTGGAATAAAAAAATCAAATAGGCTCGATAGGCTGCAATGGTAAATTTTTAAATATATTTAAGAAAAATACTATGGACAGTGAAGTTAACTTTACGACCACAATATGATACTTCCAGCACTTCAACCCAAGGGGGTCAAAAACCTGCCACATCAGCAAATAACAGCTGGTTGCAATAAAATGATTGCACCATAAATATAAAATCCAGACATTCATGCATACGTGCACAGAGGAAACCTCAAAAACTTGCCATAAACACATAATGAGCATCAATGTCATTCACTTCATCAAGTAAGGACCAGTAACAGTTTATTACCAATATCGATAACAACTGCAGAACATTATCGTATGGCGAAAAAAGGGACAACCTTTTTTCTACAAATCAAGAACATAACAATTCCTTAACAACATGGGCCATATTCACGAAACATGCTAACAGACTCTGTGGGACATGTTTTTCGTATTGTATCGATTTTAGTTATGTTTTCTTACCCTTCAAAAGAGAGCAGATATTATGGGGCAACTTTTTGCTATCAAAGGCAAATATATTGTCATGCAAAACTAGCCATGTTTTTTTTTAACAATTCAGAAAAAGGCCGTTTTGCCAACTTCGAAGTAATGAAAATAACCACAATCAAAACCTATACATGATACTCTAAGAAATATTTTTTGAGAATAGGAAGATAGTCTGAAAATATTCAGAAAATATACTACTGGCCGTTGAAAAAATATTCTGTATAAAATCCACACCTTGTAATGGTCATTGAAAAAATATTCTTTAAACCAGTAAGGAAAGTAGTATAGTCGGACTGGGCCGACTATATGATACCCTTCACCACTTTGGGGATATTCTACATATGTATCCTAACAGACGTCGCCTTTTCTAAGGAACATTGACATGAAATTGTACGAACTTAAATTTGCGATCTTTATCTATAAGTAATCCGACTAACATCAATTCCAACACATGCCATTCTGCAACCTATTCTAAATTTTGTAAATGGATTTAAAGCAAACTTTACACCCGCTATTTGGTATGCTTCACTGATTAAAATGAATCAATCAGGCACCCATTGATTATTTGGTGTAAAGTCAACATGAATAGGTCGAAATTCTATTATTATTCTATATCTAAATCTGAACCGATTTCAAGGAAACTTGCTAGACATTAATTTTTATTAATTTCTGTACGTTTTGTCAATCGGCCTAGGTATGGGCTTTTAGTGCACCATTTACTTAAAATCGGTCGAAAGTATATATAGAAGCTATATGTAAATCTGAACCAATTTCAGAAAAACTTGACACACGAAACGTTAAAGCAACAGTACATTGTACAAAATTGTGTACAGATCGGCCAATCGTTTGGTCCATAGTGTATAATTTAAATTAAATCGGTCAAAAATATATATTAAAGCTATATCTAAATCTGAACCGATTTTCTCGAAACTTAGCATACATCATTCTGGACCTAATTCAGTACCCTATGCCAAATTTAGTGCAAATCGAAAGATATATTGGAACTTTAGTGCCTCATTTACTTTAAATCGGTCGAAAATATATGGGAGCTATATATCAATCTGAACCAATTTTCTCGAAACTTAACACACATCATTCTAGACCTAATTCATTAGCTGTGCCAAATTTCGTGCAAATCGAAAGATACATAGCGACTTTGGTGCACCATTTACCTTAAATCTGAACCGACGAAACTTAGCACATATCATTCTGGACCTAATTCAGTACTCTATGCCAAATTTCATGCAAATCGAAAGATATTAAGGGACTTTGGCGCACTATTTACTTAAATCGGACGAATATATATATATGGGAGCTATATCTAAATATGAACCGATTTTTCCCATTTTCAATAGGGTTCGTCCTTAAGAAAATTAAGTGACCTGTGCCAAATTTCATCCAAATCGGATTATAAATGCGACCTGTACTTTGTTAACAAAAATACATGGACGGACGGACGGACAGACGGACATGCATAAATCGACTCAGAAAGTGATTCTATGCATATTCTCAAAAGGAACCATAGGTCTATCTCGATTATTTTTGTCTGTTACAAACATATGCATAAATACATAATACCCTGTCCCACAGTGTGGTGAAGGGTATAAAAATCCACGCCTTGTAATTGCAATTGTCATTTGAATAACTGTCATTGAATACCTAGATAGTTGTTGCATTTTTTTTTTTAATCTTGGCCGTAGATACTCCTTGAGAAAAATTTGACCTTCCGCAGTCCTTGAAATATATTTTAAAATCCATGCCTTTTATAATCCTACATAATTATTCTTTAAAAATTCACACCTTTGAGAGTCCTTGAAAAATATTCTCCCAAAAAATCCAGTTGTAATTCTTCTTGAATAATCCGCTTGTAAAAACTCCCGTTCATCCCCACACTTATCAGATCTACCCACGTTGTGACTACATAATATGAGAAATTGTTACTTTTTACCAATTTCTGTATAGGTTAGTGATGGTGACAATGGCCATAACAAATTTGCACAACTATTTAAAACAACAAGGGTTTATTCCTTTCATCCCTGTACCATATAATTTCGCTACGCATACCGATTTGCTATTCCAGCTTTATAGTAAAAAAATGTATCAAACTGTGATATAATAGTCTGGCCATTTTTTTCGCACTTTTCCGGTTTATTCTTTAATTCTGCCCTTGATGTTATTTTCCACATTTATTTTTTTGGTCAACCATCATTGTCAATTGCCTTACGGGGGTCACCCTTAAAAACATACGCAAAAAACACCTCAAATTTACTGCCCGTTATTGGTATTGTGGGTGTAACCAAAAAAGAAAAAAACTGAATACATTTTTTGGTCACTGAAGGGTGTTTGTGGTGAAACAAGTTTCATATAACAATTTAAGAGCAAATTTATTTGGTCAAAGGAATCAAGATTTTTTTTTGTAGGTGAATGTGTATTGCGTTAAATGCGTAAATGTGTTTTATTACTTTGTACAAATTAAGAACATGGTAAAATTTGAGACATAAATCAAGGACATTGAAAGCAAAATTGTCCATGTCACTCGGACGGAGATATTTAGAGTACGTGGGTACCTGAATGCCGGCCTTACCCCACGGTGCTGTAAACACCAGTTAATACAACGCGTCACCCACGCTCCCACACCGAGGTGTAGGTACCAAACGATCGTACATATTTGGACGTGATCACCACATCACATCTAAAACTCCTGCCTTCCTAAGGGTAAGGCACACCGGTTGCAGTGCAACTCCCCACTCCACTTATGTCACTCG
Source organism: Musca vetustissima (assembly GCF_032173495.1). NCBI lineage: Eukaryota > Metazoa > Arthropoda > Insecta > Diptera > Muscidae > Musca > Musca vetustissima. The sequence goes on from NW_026884221.1 coordinate 89,443, forward strand.
GACAGTTAATCAACATACAATTCGTTAAATCATATCCGTCCGATTTGGAATAGCATTTTCTTAAGATACATTTTTTGCAACACATTTAAGCTTTCATATTTCATTAATATTGAATGAACCATAAGCACAACTTTGTTGTATTAATATTTAATCCATACATTACATTGGTAAACAGAAACACAAATATCAATATACAATGGCAGCATATATGTGAAAATGTTAAATTGAAACGCGAGAATAATACCTAAAACCAGTAAGGAATGTCCGAAAGTCGGTCGGGACCAACTATATGATACCCTTCACTACTTTGGATACATACAAGAGATGCTAATATACACAATATCCTTTAGATAGAACAGACATATCATATTTATGGGACCATTGAAATGTAATCGGGCGAAATTAAATTTGTGATCTACATAAAATATTGAATATATTAAAAACCCCATACACATAAGATTCTGACATCTATTTAGTGTAGCATTTGTATGAAAGCAAGCAAAATTATGTATGTATGTTAATTTGGACCTAATGTGGCATATACCATTTGATATGCTGCAGCACAGTACGTTGTCCACGGTGAACCTAATACCAGACGAAACCAGTAAGGAAAGTTCAAAAGTCGGACGGGCCGACCATATGATACCCTTCACCAATCTGAAATTTATGAAAAATTGAATGTCAATCATCGAGCAATATATGTAAAATATCTATATATAAATGGACGTATGTGAGCAACCATGGCAACAACCATTTGCTATGCTGCAACACAGTGCGCTATCCAAAATTTATCTCGACACAAAATCCATTACAAAACTTGGCATGTGTCAATCTAGACCTCATTCACTACGCTGTGCAAAATTTAGTCTCAACCGGACAAACATCGATAGTATGGTCCACCATTTACATAAAATCGGAAGCTATTTCTAAATCTGAACAGATTTCAACAAAACTTTGTATACATACATTTCTACCTAATTCAGTATGCTGTGCAAAATTTTGTGCCAATCGCCCTAAATTTGACTCCTTGGTGCTCCATTTACATAAAATCGGACGAAACTATATATGGGAGCTATATCTAAATCTCAAAAGATTCCAACAAAACTAATCCAAAATCCTAATTCAATACTCGGTGCAAAATTTTGTCTCAATCGGACCAATATTGCGACGAAACTATATATGACAGCTATATATAAATCTCAAAATATTCCAACAAAACTAATCCAAAATCCTAATCCAATAGTCGGTGCAAAATTTTGTCTCAATCGGGCCAATATATGAGAGACGAAACTATATATGAGAGCTATATATAAATTCGAACCGATTTCAACAAAACTTGACATGTATCAATCTATACCTAATTCCGTACTCTGTGCAAAATTCTGTCATAATCGGACAAATATTGGGAGTTTGGCGCACCATTTACATAAAAATGGACGAAACTATAATATAATTATATCTCAATATGAACCAATTTTAACAAAACTTTGCATACATAAATTTTGACCTAATTCACAACGCTGCGTAAAATTTTTACTTCACATAAAACCGCACAAAAATATATATGCGAGCTATACCTAAATCTGAACCGATTGCAACAAAACTTCGCGTACATCAATCTGGGCCTAATTCAATACTATGTGCAACATTTTGCCTCAATCGGACCAATATTGGTTGTTTGGTGCTCCATTTACATAAAATCGGTCGATACTATATATGGGAGTGATATTCAAATCTGAACCTATTTTCTCGAATTTCGTCCTAGGGCCAAATAAGTGACATGTTCCAAATTTCATCCAAATCGGATCATAAATGCGACTTTAACTTTGATCACTAAAATACCCAATCAAAATATCGAATAAGGGAGAGACTGTTATATAAGGGCTACCCGAAAACTTGGGACAATATTGATATTTATTATACCCTTCACCATACTGTGGTACAGGGTATTATGTCTTTGTGCATAATCGAGATATACCCATGGTTCCTTTTGAGAATATGCATAGAATCACTTTCTGAGTCGATTTATGCATGTCCGTCTGTCCGTCCATGTATTTTTGTTAACAAAGTACAGGTCGCATTTAAGATCCGATTTGGATGAAATTTGGCACAGGTCACTTAACAAGCCCAAGGACGAACCCTACTGAAATTGGAGAAAATCGGTTCAGATTCAGATATAGCTCCCATATATATTGTCGTCCGATTTTAACTTATTGATGCACCAAACTATCAATAGTGATCCGATTGAGACAAAATTTTGCACAGAGTATTGAATTAAGCCCAGATAGTTATATGCCAAGTTTTGTTGAAATCGGTTCAGATTTAGGTATAACTTCGGTTTATAGTTTCGTCCGATTTAATGAAAGTAGTGCACCAAACTCCCAATAGTGGTCCGACTAATGCAAAATTTTGCACAGAGTACTGAATTAGGTCCCGACTGATGTATGTAAAATTTTGTTGGAACCGGTTCAGATTTAAACATAGCTGCTATATATAGTTTCGTTCCATTTTATGTAAATGAAGCTCCATACTGCCAATATTTATCCGATTGAGACACAATTTTGCACAGAGTACTGAATTAGGTCCCGACTGATGTATGCGAAATTTCTATATCTACAGGATATTGGAGATATTAACATGTCTTGCATGTACCCATAGTGGTGAAGGGTATCATATAGTCGGGCCCGTCCGACTTTGGAACTTTCTTTACTGGTTTTTTTGTTTGAAAAGTTCCAAACAAGCTTGGATAAATGTATAAGTAAATCGTGAAAACGTTAGTCATATTACTGACCCTTCGGTTTAGAAATATTTAAAGCTGTTATAAATATTTTAACTTTTATTATTATTTTGTTAATTCAGCGCAGTTTTTCACATCATTTTGGCACAAAGACAATGAATTGATAATGACCAAAATAAGACAGAACAAATATAGGAAAATCCCTGCCCTCATTACAGGAACTTTCCAACCAACCCATACCACAATCAAAAGAACAAATTCAAGGCTGAATAGAAGACAATAATATTTTTCTTGCACAGTTTTGTAAGAAAATACTTTCAATGTTTTCTGTTTTTTTGGGGAATAGTTTAAGAGGTCACATGGAAAACCATAAACATTTTTGTAAGTCTTTAGCAAGGAATTACAAAAGGAGGAAACTCACAATGTCATAAATTCCCAGGAAACAATAACAACAACGACAGAAAATGGTCTTGTGTTTTTAAAAAAACTATATAAAAGATTGACCTTTAAACCTTAAGATACTGGTGTAGTATAGGTATTACCACCGCACTCGCATAGATAAACTTTTGTCAAAGCTATGAAATTCCCAGAAACCACAAATTCTAAAGCCAAAGTTTATTTCCATTCTTTTTGTTGTGGCATATTCTTTTTCCTCCCTCCCAACTGAATACCAAAGGATTTTTGTCTCGACGTCTGTTACGGAAGTACAATGTATATGGCTATGTGTCTGTCTATATTGGAGTCAGGTTGGTGAAGATGATAACCCGAAACGGAAGTTAACTGCAAAGAAAATAGAAGTAGGCATTAAATTGAAACCATTGAAATTTGTGGTTTGGCATGTTTTTGTCGGGCAATAATATTTTGTGAAAAGAGGACTTTTTAAGGGGATTAGAAAGTGTATGAGGACGTGGTGAAAAACGCAGATAAAGTTGGGTTAAGTTAGGGACACTGTGGTAAATTTAGATTTTCGTAGATCTTTGAATAGTCGGAGATTAGGAATATGCACATTATAGGAATTGAGAAAATATGTATGTGGATCAGTTATTGGAAGAAATAAATATAACACAGAGGTATGTCTTACGGTTTTTAAACATATGTTGGGGGCAGTAGGTCCAATTCGTGTAACCATTTGTTAAGGTATTTTTATACAGCTTGGATGACCTGCCAATTTGTGTAAAATACAATTAAAGCTATCAATATTTATGATAGGGCTTTGATACTTTGCTATCACACACACACACAGTATTTGGCATTGAAATCGGGATATATGGTCCACATTTTGGAATGCCTTTATATAATGATACCTCACTTGTAATATAGTTGTGCACAAACTTCCCAAGATACCAAAATTGGTGAACCAATATTGGCCACTCTAGTACCAAGGTTTTCTATCTAGTAAAAAATCGAAATACCAAATATCAGCTGATTAGGTTGAAACACTTACCCCAAAGCTTCAAAATACCGAATATTGAGGGGTATAGTTAATGATTTTTGGTAGCGAGATTTTCTGCTTGATGAGATTCCCAAAATTTCGAAATACCGAATATTGGAGATTATCGTTATATCGGGCCTATCCTTTTAAGTGGGAACCTTTTTCTTCCTATCGAAAATAAACTATTTAACACAGCAGTATATTCTGATGGGACTGACTATATAATACCCTACACAACTACCACTGACCTCCAAGTTTGTGTAGACCTATATTCCGAGCGTGGATAATCTATACTAATAAAAGAGTAAAGTGATTGAATGACTGACTGATTTAACGATTCATCAACGCCCACACGAAACGGATGAAGCAAGAATCTTGATGAGGGTCACTCTTGGTCCAAAGGTAACAGATAAGGTTGGGTTTTTGGAAATTGGTACTAGAACGGTACGAAAAGTACTAAAAAGTACTAAATGTGATACCATTTGTATTTGGCGAACCGGTAGAGCTAGAACTCTGAAATTTGGATTGGTGATCGCTGATGGAGTGTAGGATAGGCGTAGCAATGCGTTTTTTCGAAATTCGAACTATAACTATTCGAAAAGTACTAAAATGTACTTAATTTGTTACAAATTCGTAGCATGTGAATGGATAGAGCTAAAAACTTGAAATGTGGAATGCGAATTAGGGTTGAGATGTAGGGTCCATTTAAGTAGATGGTTCTGAAAGCGTGTACTCATGTGTACGAAATGTACTATATGGTACTATATTTGGTACAAATTTAATCTATACTAATAAAAGAGTAAAGTGATTGACTGACTTAACGATTCATCAACGCCCAGACGAAACGGCTGAAGCTATAATCTTGAAATTTTAGGTGAGGGTCCAGATAAGGCTGAGCTTTGGAAATTCGTACTAGAACGGTACGAAAAGTACTAAATGTGATACCATTTGTATTTGGCGAAATAGTAGAGTTAGAACTCTGAAATTTGGATTGAGGATCACTGATGGAGTGTAGAATAGATGTAGCAAAGGGCTTTTTGGAAATTCGAACTATGAGAATCCGAAAAGTACTGAAATATACTAAATATGGTACAATTGAGCCATTCACATGCTACGAAATTGTACCAAATTTAGTATAAAAAAAAACTTTAAAAAGTGGAATGCAAATTAAGGTCGATATGAGGAGAGTTTGGAAAGCGAATACTCAAGTGTACGAAAAATACTATATGGTACTATATTTGGTACAAATTTTATTTGAAGGTACAAATCGAACTGGAATATGTACGTAGTTTTGGAAATTTTTTACGTATGTGTACGAAAAGTACTAAATCGTACTATAATTGGTACAATTTGGATTTGGATGAACCGATAGAGCTGGAACAATGAAATTTGGAGTTAAGATTAGATTTAAGTCAGGATCACTGTGGAGGTGTAAGATTGAAATATGTAGGAAGTTTTAGAAATTCGCACTAATGTGTACTATATTTTGTACAATTAAAATTGCGGATGAAGCGATAGAGTTGAAATCATGAAATTTTGATTTAGGATCACTGAGAAGGTGTAGGATTGGCGTATGTAGGAAGTTTTGGAAATTCGTGCTACTGTGTACTAAATTTGGTACAATTTGAATTGTGGGTAAACCGATAGTGTTGGAATCCTGAAACTTAGATTTAGGATCACTGTGGGGGTGTTGGTTTGGGTTAAGTAGGAAGTTTTGGAAATTCTTTCTACTGTGTACTACCAAATTTAGTACACAGTAGTAAGAATTAAGAATAAATTGTGAGTAAACCGATAGTGTTGGAATCTTGAAACTAGGATTTATGACGACTGTGGGTGTGTAGGTTTGGGGTAGGAAGGAGGTTTTGAAAATTCGTACTGCTGTGTACTAAATTTGGTACAATTTAAATAGTGGGTGAACCAATAGAGTTGGAATCCTGAAACTTGAGTTTAGGATCACTGTGAGGGGGTAGGATTGGGGCATGCAGGAAGTTTTGAAAATTCGTACTACTGTGTACTAAATTTGGTACAATTTAAATAGTGGGTGAACCTGAAATTTAAATTTGGAATCATTGTGGGGATAATCCTACATGAAATTTTGTTGAATGGTTGAAGAGGGTACTTATGAAAATAATGTATGCTAAATGGAAAATTTGGATTTGGATGAAACTTTAGAGCTCGAATCATGAAATTTGGTACTAAATGCTACTCAAATGTAATTTATGGTCGATATGAATGTGTGGATTGTATTTCTGACATATGCAGTTTGCTGTGAAAATAAAATAATATGCTAATACATGTTTAAATATTTCCTACATTCTCTAACGAAGTTGCGGCAAATGCTAGTTGTTCATATTTGCACACTTCTGATCAGGTAGAGATCAACAACTCCTTCCTGCTTAAGAAATACTCCATAAGATTCCAATGTTGTCATTTTATTTAATTTTAGTTCATTTAACCCACAAAATATTGACCGTTCATTAATGACAGCCATTCGAATTGGTTGGTCAGATCGCCTTTCCAATGGAAAATATGTGATGTTCGGCTTATAATTGTGGCGTCTAGAGCGGCTAAAAATCCAGCCAAAAATAAAGTTTTCGTTCTGTTTCATCCTAGAAATATCATCATAGAAAAATATAGGCATATCAGCGCTGGATTTACATCCCTATTGTGGTATTATTAACCCTAAACATTATCCAAAAAGGTAAACGCCTCTAAATATTTATGTATAATTCCTACATGGGAGTATCAATTTAAAGGTCAACCACTCCTGTTGAATATACTATAAACTGTTCGGGTCTATGTCCTTCAGGAGTAAATATATACGCCATAGAATCCAAAAGTTGTAATTTTCACACTAAAGCCTTGGCCCATTTGACACGCTGAATATTAACCTATCTTCTTTAAAACAGTCATGCTTCTTATTTGGCTCAATCCGACCGACCAGAAAAAGAGACAAACATAAAGCGAATGAATATATACATATATGTATGTGAGAGCTATAGCGAAATCTGAACCGATTTTCCCGAAACTTACAACTCATCATTCTAGACTCAATTAATTAAGCTATGCCAAATTTCGTGCAAATCGAAGGATGTAAAGGGATTTTGGTGCACTATTTACCATAAATCGGAAAAATATATATAGGAGCTATATCTAAATCTGAACCGATTTTTACGAAATTTTACACACGTCTTTCTAGACTCATTTCTGTACGCTGTGCCAAATTGTGTGCAAATCGAAGGATAAAAAAGGTCTTTGGTGCACTATTTACATAAAATCGGACGTAAATATGTATGGGAGCTATATCTAATTTTGAACAGATTTCTCCCAATTTTAATAGGGTTCTTCCTAGGGTCAAATAAATGAGCCGTGCCAAATTTCATCCAATTCGAATCAAAAATGCGACCTATGCGTTGTTTACAATTTTACATAGACAGACAGACGGACGGACATGCATAAATCGATTTAAAAACTGATTCTATGCATATTCTCAATAGGAGCCATATGTCTATCTCGTTTCCTTTTACCTGTTACTAACATATGCACAAAGACATAATACCCTGTACCACAGTGTGGTGAAGGGTATAAAAATGTGACTAGGACTTAAACCTAAACTCACCTAAAATGAACCAAAATCTTTATATGAGCTATTGAACGGTTCAGCCGGTACTTATTTTTGTTCAACAACTCGAAAAGGAATCCTCATGGAACTACAAAATATGTAAAATATGGCGGGTTCTATTTTTTTGCAAAGGATATTTTCATGTAGCTCAAACTATCCAAAGTCTTCATATCGCGCTACATGAAGTCTCTCTTAAAATGTAGATTTCTATATAATTAAATTTTGCCTGAATATGTATTGCCCATTGAGCTGTTTTATTTATTGTTTACCTGTCAATAGTCCCAAAGAATACAATTACTTATGATTTTCAAATAACTAGGTTGCTATAAATAACCCTGTAATTTAGAAAAAAATTACGACGACTGCATTCAAAAAAGGGAAACAGTGCATTTAAAATTTTGCCAACGGTCAAATCATAATAGAAAACTGCAATGGAGTTATGTCATTGACAATCATCCCTTCTAATCGTTATGACCTGACAATGACATGACAAAATAAAAAAAAAAAACAAAAGTTGAAACCTTAACTCTCCGCATAATCGTCATTTACTTTGAAATTAGATTGCGATTTGGATTTTTCGTTACAACCCCTCGAACAAGCTTTCAGCATACCATGCCAATCCAATTCAAACAATGTTCATTGTGTTATGAAAATATGATGTTTTAATTTCCATGAAATTGCATAAAAAAGTTCATTCTCTACTCATACTTCGCCATTAAAATTTTGAGCGAGTTGTGCAGTCAGTCAACCTTCCTGACTGCCCACCCCACAATAGCTAAGCTTAGCCAAAAGCAAAAAAATTCAACAATGTCCGGATTTACGAACGACTGTCGGAAAAAAAATCACTTAATCATTGTATGGACGAGAATAGAAGAGAAAAAAACACATCCCTCCAACTACAACGACAATGAATAATTTTTCAAATGCATACCTTGAATGGAGGATAAGAAGGAAAAAATATATCGTATGCGCAAGATGTCTGCAAAATGTCATTGTAACAGACGGGATAACCTCAAACGACAGCAACAAAAACGGGATCAATGCCACAAACTCCACAATTGTCGAGAGGAGTTAACAAATGGACATGAGTTTAGGAAAGCAAAATAAAGCAAAAAATGAGAACTCCCTTATTAGTTATTGCGGTTCAGTGCACCTTATGTCAATGCCAGACATCTTTAAAAAAAATGATGTTTGATGGAACTTTTTTCTGGACTTCATAAATTATAATGGATTGTTGCAATTTGCCTATGAATGTAAATATAGTAGACTAGTAAAAAAACAAAGGAAAAACTGCCGGAAAGTATCTAAAAGCCATTGGGACCCTTATATAGCCATATTTCAAGACATGAACACACATGAGAATAGTATGTTAAGAGGTTCGTATCATCTAAGAATACAAATTATTGACAATTTATGTTAAGAAATTTTATATCCACCAGCAATTCCAAATACCAAATGCCAACCACTGAGATTGGAAAATGCGCCTAGAACCAAAACATTGGATGGATTGCTTATTTGAAATAGATACCCCAGCCACTTGCTTGGAATGTGGATTAGTCCTTCTAACCACCTGAATATCCTATAATGGGACATGACCGTTAATTAGAGGCTATAAAGGTCTTAAACTTAAATATCAAAATTTCTACCGATATACAGACAGACTGAAAGACATTCATGCCTAAATCGACATTCGCATCAGGATTATAAAAAATACATGTAATTTTTATACACTTCGTCATATGTGATTTCGTACAACACCAAGTTTTTCAGGGGAGCTTCCAACATTATTTTGTGATCAAATTCCACCAATTTCTCCATAATTCGCAATACTTTTCATACAATAACAAATACCCCAAGCAAATATATTCAAAAAATTTAGGGCCCCTAATTCTTTATTAGAACGTTAACCAAATAGCTATAGTTTTTTTTCAAGGTCCATATCTAACAATATTGGCATTTAATCTTTTCATTTGGTTTTGTTTGTGGTATTGCTTTTTTTCTTTCCCTAACAAAATTTTATCCACCTACAATATTACCATTACCATATTTACAACAATGTCCTTGTTCACAGAAAGTGTCCACTTTAGGGACCTTGTACTTTATCTTCTGTGTACATATCTACATATAAATATTCATACTAGAAATTTTAGGATTATGCACGCACAAAAAACACCAACAAAAACGACAATCATGCAATCAGAAGACACAAAATTCATGTATTTATACAGAGGAATGTTTATCAGTGCGGGTCAGCAAATGAGGCCCAGACGAAACGGCTGAAGCCAGAATCTTGAAATTTTGGGTGAGGTTCACTCTTGGTGCAAAGGTGACAGATAAGACCGGGTTTTTGGAAATTCGTACTAGAACGGTACGAAAAGTACTAAATGTGATACCATTTGTATATGGCGAACCGATATGGCTAGAACTCTTAAATTGTAAATGAGGGTCACGGAGTGTAGAATAGATATAGCAAAGTTTTTTGGACCTTCAAACTATAAGTATGCGAAAAGTACTAAATTTGGTTCAGTCTCGTAGTATGTGAATGAATAGAGCTAAAAACATGAAATTTGGAATGCGAATTAGGGTTGAGATGTAGGGTCTATTTAAGGAGAAAGCGTGTACTCATGTGTACCACAAGTACTACATGTATTTTTAGTACTAATTTAATTCGGACGTACAAATCGAACTTGAATCCGAAATTTGGAATTAACATTGGGATATGTACGTAGTTTTGGAAATTTTTTACCTATGTGCACGAAAAGTACTAAATCGTACTATAATTGGTACAATTTGGATTTGGGTGAGAAACTGTCAACTAAAATAAAACTATTATATACGAGGGCGGTTCGAAAGCTTTTTAGCCTATCAATGAAAGAGAATAGTTAATTTTTCATTTTTATACCCTACACAACTATGTTGTCAGGGTATTATAGCTTTGTGCAGCCCCAAATGTTTGTAACGCCGCGAAATATTGGTCCTAGACCACCAAATGTTTGTAACGCCGCGAAATATTGGTCCTAGACCCATCTTTAGGTATACCGATCGTCATATCACGACTAGCTGAGTCGATCTAGACATGTGTGTCCGTCCGTCTGTCCATTATAATTTGTAAACACGATACAGGCCACAGTTATGGACCAATCTTCACGAAATTTTGCATGTAGGATGGGTTGTGGCCAATGAAGACCCCTATTGTTTTTGATAAAGATCGGTTAATATTTAGGGGATGAAATGGACCAACAACTCTATTTTTGTCGTTTTTTTCTGGTCGTTCCAGAGGCCGCAATTATGGCCCAAACACCGGAAATTTTTGCATGGAGAGGGGGATTGGGCCAAAGAATAAGCATTCCTGTTTTGATAAGGATCGGCCAATATTTAACGGGGCAAATGGACCCTGACTTTTGTGTGAAAAATTACAAAATTTTTATCCTATAGCGTATAGATTTACCCCTGAAGAACATAGACCCGAGAAGTTGATAGTGGTGGTTGACCTTTAAACTGATACCGCTTGTATTGTCGTCTGTGCTCGGATGTGGGAGTTACACTTAAATGTTTACAGGTGCTTACGTACTCAGATATTATTTAGTAACGCTTTACCACACTAGAGAGCGGAAATATGGAAATATAGCGCTCATCGCTTTCACTAGTATCCAGGTATGGTCAAGGACAACGCCTATAATTTTCGGTGATGACGGGATGAAGTGGACCGAAAACGTATTGTTTGTTTTTTTTTCGAGTCGATCTACAGGCCACAATTGAAAGCCGAACATCACAAAATAACCCACGTTGAAAGGGAATCTGGACAAGTAATTAGAAGGACTGTACTGAATATTAGTAATATTTGTGGACCTCTGGTGGGTCATGAGGGTGCAAACATCGCGAAATATTGCCCAAGCTCAGAATGTGGCAGCACAGAAAGTTAGATGTTCATGGAAGTTGTGTAGGGTATCATATGGTCGGCCCCGTCCGACTATACTGCTCCGCTCACTGGTTCAAAAATATTTTTTTATACACATATTTATTATACACAATTAATCGAACGCGTTTCTATCAATTAGAAAGCCAGACAAAAATAATGTTTTCGCTCGATTTCATGCCCGAAATATCATGAGATTATTGCCGAAAATTATCGCCTCTGGCTTAATTTCCAAGCCATCAGCGCTACAATTCCGAACTCTATTTAAGGAGAAAGCGTGTACTCATGTGTACCAAAAGTACTACATGTATATTTAGTACTAATTTAATTCGGACGTACAAATCGAACTGGAATCCTGAAATTTGGAATTAACATTGGGATATGTACGTAGTTTTGGAATTTGTTTACCTATGTGCACGAAAAGTACTTAATCGTACTATAATTGGTACAATTTGGATTTGGGTGAACCGATAGAGCGGAAACAATGAAATTTGGAGTCAGGATCATTGTAGAGGTGTTGAATTAAGGTCAGGATTCAGTTTAACAAATTAATACTTACGGATACTATATGGTACTAAATTTGGTACAATTTGAATTTTAGATGAACCAATAGTGCTAGAATCATGAAATTTGGAGTCAGGATCACATTTTGGAAATTTTTACTACTGTGTACTTAATTTGGTACAATTTGAATTGTGGGTGAACCGATAGAGTTGGAATCCTAAAACTTGGATTTAGGATCACTGTGGGGGTGTAGGATTGGAATATGTAGGAAGTTTCGGAATTGTGGGTGAACCGATAGAGATGGAATCCTGGAACTTGGATTTGGGATCACTTGTGGGGCTAAAGGTTTGGGGTATATAGGATTTTTTGGAAGTTCGTACTACTGTGTACTAAATTTGGTACAATTTGAATTGTGGGTGAACCGATAGAGTTGGAATCTTAAAACTTGGATTTGGGATCACTGTGGGGGTGTGGGAATGGAATATGTAGGAAGTTTTGGGTATTGGTACTACTGTGTACTTAATTTGGTACAATATGAATAATGGGTGAACCGATAGATAGAGTTGGAATCATGGAACTTGGATTAAGGATCAGTGTGGGCGTGTAGGTTTAGGTTAAGTATGAATTTTTGGAAATTCGTACTACTGTGTACTAAATTTGGTACAATTTGAATTGTCGGTGAACCAATAGAGTTGAAATCATGAAATTTGAATTTGGAATCATTGTGTAGGAAGTTTTGTTGTGTGGATGTAAATATTGGGTGAACCTTTAAAGCTCGAATCATGAAATTTGGTCGATATTAATGTTTTTTTTTTTTTTTTTTTTTGACATATGCAGTATTTTGTGAAAAAAAACATAACATGCTTAAATTATTCCCACATTTGCTAACGAAGTAACAGGCATACAAATGATATGTATATGTACTGATGATAAAATTAATGTGACTTTTTGGTTATGTCGAATATCACATATCAGCATTACCTTATAATTAAGATTTTATCTAATTAATAATTTCAATTGGATTGCATGATCTAGGTAGTAATGGAAATGTGTACTTATATGTTCTATGTGGTACTAAATGTGATACAAATTGGCTTTAGGTGATCCGATAGAATCCTGAAATTTGGAATTAAGATGGGGGTTTGTGAGAAGTGTTGGAAATTCGTACTTATGATTGTTAAAGTAACTAACTGATATTCAATTTGGATTTGGTTGAAGCTATCTTTATTTTTTTTTCAAAATAAGTATTACAAGAGTACAAGGGAAAAAAAATTACATCAAATTTAGTATAGAGATAGATTTCTGTTGCGGTCGGAATGCGTGTATGGGGTTGAGATATGGAGGTAGGTTTGAAAAACGTACTATAGGGGAACATATGCACTAAATGGTCCAAATATTTTAATAATGGTCGGTATAGGGTTTTAAATACATCCCACATTCGTTAACAAAGTAGCGGGTATGTGCCAGTATGTAATAAAAATAATGTGACAAATTTCGAATATATTTTAATGTAATGTATCACAGAAAAGATAGGTTTACCAAATTAACAACATTCACCCATTATTGGTTTAAGAAATTGAGTTTTAATTTAATTCCTAAATTTAGACAGACATTCAAAATACTTAAAATCGAACAGGTCTTTTATATGAGGACCAGGATAAACGAAAAGTCGAAATATGCAGATAATGCCACGTAATCTTTGAATAAGGGCTACAAACAACAAAGACTTGTAGTGATAATTTCCGGAACAAATTGTTACCCTCGTAATCCTTTAAATACCAAAAATTGGGTTGGAAATCGCCTATTTTCAATACTACGTAGGACATTTGGAACCGATTGGATTAATAGTTTTTGAGTAAAAGAAAAGAAAGAGCTGAGAAACTAATGGCTCGATTATGGAAAGCAACCAAACTCCAGTTGCGAGTTCAATTGCGTTGCCAGTTGCCACATAACATTATGAAACTCAATTTTTCTCATTTGCTGTCGATAATACTGTTTTGATACTTCTGCAACTAGAAATATTGTAAACAAACAAAAAAATGAATAAAATATTTCAGAAAAACTAATTATATGTGATGATAAGCTCAGTGGAACTATTTTTTGATGATGAAAATTATGTTCAAGGTGTGTCATTTATTAGAAGGCATTTAAGAGATAAATCTATTAGAACTACCATCAGTTCTGTGAGTAGATGCTGACGTTTAGAGAAATGTTCAATCAACTTCTCATATTAGCTTGAAGGAGTATTTTCGACTACCAAACGATGCCGTTGTCGTTGGTTACATAGATGAAGCCTTAAACCCTGATTTCCGAAAAGCCTGACGGTCAACAGCACTTCCTCCTCTCTTAAACATGTGTGCAGCTCTGATGTTGTTTGTGGAGGGACATTTTCAAAAGTCCCATAGCAATGATTTCAACCTTGGCATGGATCAACCGACAATGTCGGAGGTTTTCGCCGAAGTTATCCGGCTAATAGAGGAAAAACTGTGTAAAATTTTGAATGTATCCAATTTAACGGAGGAGGAAAAAGGGGAAGAATACTTTTTTTTATTCGAAAACTAAGTTCCAGGGTTTTGTCGGATGTATTGAAGATACACACGTACATATCATGGACCCAAAAGAAGAAGTTCGCCAATTTCTGCCATTCATTTGGAATGCGTTTTGGTGGGCCATAGCAGTTAATGTCTTCTGAAATGGCCTTCCACACATCATCGATAGTGGCTTTGGTTTGAACAAAAGTCCGCACGCCGCGTGCTACATTTGGTGAGCTTCCATCCGGGCAATAAGGACCTCAAATTGTTATTTTGTAGTAATATTAACCATTATGGGAAGCCTACAAAGTTCAGTTATTATAAACAGCAACCAGAAATAAATGGTTGCCGAAAAATTATATTTGAAGCAACTGAAGTTGACAACAGTTGCCACCCATAATGCAAATTTGGCAACTGGCAACGCAACTAAACTATGGTTGTCATCCGTAATCGACCCATAAAACGATTATATACAAGGGCGGTTCGGAAGCTTCTATCCCTATCAATGAAAGAGTATAGTTAATTTTTCAAAAATATTTTTATTTTTTATTATAATCTCCTGAAACTTCAATACACAATTAATCAAACGCGGTTCTATCAATTAGAAAGCCAGACAAAAATAATGTTTTCGGTCGATTTCATGCCCGAAATATCATCAGATTATCGCCGAAAATTAACAACATTCACCCATTTCCAAGCCATTCATAATTTCCAAGCCATCAGCGCTACAATTCCGAACTCTATTTATAGGTTAACCACGTATCTTGGATATACTGTCAATTTCTCGGGTCTATGTCATTCGGGAGTAAATATACATATATGCCATATAATACAAATTTTGTAATTTTTCACATAAAAGTTTAGGTCCATTTGACCCCCTAAATATATAAACCAATCTTCATCACAACTGTCATGTCTATTCTTTGCCCAGATCCACTTTTCCATGTAAAATTTCATAATTTTAGCCTCAGGAGCGACCACAAAAATAGACAAAAATAATGTTGTTTGGTTGATTTCATCCCCTAAATATTGACCGATTATTATCGAAAAAATAACAGACTTCTTAGCCTAGAACCCGCCATACATGCAAAATTTCGTGGCGTCCATAACATATATATCCAAACATGAAATTGAACAAACTTAAATATGTGATTTTTATCTATATGTGAACCGACTAACATCAATCTGCATATGGGGTATAGTATAAACATTGTACTAATGTAATTTAATATGATAATGAACATCATTGAGACCCACTCTAATATACAACACCCCAAAAACATTCTTCAAGTGTATTAAAATGCAAATACACACGTGTTCATCTACGTGTGTCCCCCTACACCATTACAACATCATCAGCATAATGATCATTGTCAACATCAGCTATCCCAACATGTTCATGTTTGCTGTATGAAGGAACGAATGTAAGAACGAATGTCGACGATGACAACAACAACGATATATGACATGTATGAAATGCAAAAAAAATGAATGCAACGAATACTCGTAGAGAAAGTAGAATAGATTAAAACGGAGAAAGAAAAAAAACAACGAATGCTAAATGTGCATTTAACAAGTATATTTATGCAAATCTCTGGAAAATCTTTTTGTTATTATAACAAGCATTCCCCGCACCGCCCCACCATCAAATGTCCAACAACCAGGTGGTATTTTTAACACACTGGGGATATATTTAAACCCATTGTGGGGTTTATTTGAAAATTAAATTTTTGGACAGGAGTTTTTTGGATGAGAAAAGGAAAAGGGATTTTAATTTAATTCATTACAAATCGAGAGAGTTATGATAAAAATTGGAAACTTGTTAAAGTCTACCCCTTATTTTCTATATGAAGTATTAAATATGGAATTTCCCCCTCTCCCTATTGACATGAAAAGTGCAAATTTTATATTGACCTTACTTTCCTCGTGTCACTGTTACTTTGTTTCCTTCGATGATAATTAACCTTACATATGCCGGCCACGTGCCACAGTGATCCTTCAATTTTATAATCCATTCGAAAATTCCGCAAGTCATCGACAATAGTTTACTTCCGTCAAGAGTTCAAATCATTATAAAGCAATTCATTGGATTGTTGCGTGTCAGTCTGCTAAGCACGATACTATCAGTTGGTCCGTTTATGGCAAACAAAAACCAAGTCCTTAATTCCTTTAAAAGGTGTCTATGTTTCCACATGGCCATACAATGATTTGGCAAATATTTTATAAAACGTGTTCAAATACCAGCAACGAAATTGCATTATATTTTACAGAATTTTTTATTACAATATATTTTTTCATTTTTGAATACTTTTTAATCACTTTGAAATGCGATGATTTATGCCATGTCATGGCAACTGTTCGATCAAAGAAATAAAATGGGGGACTGGGCACACAATGCCGTGTTGATGATGGGAATTGTAAAATAGAAAGGCGTGTGTCCTTCGTTTATAAGGAACAGACGTACGGAAACTCCCATTAAATGTTATTGATTTGAAAGGAATATTTGATATTTTAGGGAGGTTAATATAAAATGTTATGTAAGTTTTAAAATCAAATATTTGTTGCTCAAATTGAATTTATGCTTAAAGGCAGAATTTATGCTTAAAAAATGTACGCCCATTTTCAGCCACAAAAAATATATTTAAAAAATCCACGCCTATATTTAGCCCCGGCGAAATTTAAAACAAGTAAGGAAAGTAGTAAAGTCGGACGGGGTCAACTATATGATACCCTTTCACCACTTTGGCTATATTCGACAGATGCATTCTAACATCACATGATATATACAAATATAAACCGACTTAAGGGAACCCCCCGCTTTGCACATATATATTTGAAGATTTAAAAAGGAAGAAAAATAATTTACAAAAATTTTTTGTTGTTGTTTTGTTGTTGTTTTTTTGTAATTAAGGAAAAGTCATTATTTTTGATTGCGGGCATGATAACTCCTCACTGAAACATCGGAATTCGAAAATTCCAACGGTGTTAGAAAGAGTACATGTCTGGCTCTCGTATGAACTAGGATTATTGACATCGCTCTAAAATTAACGTGTAAAAATTTGGAATCGATTGGGTTATTAGTTTTTGAGTTATCGTGCCCGCCATTTGCAAAAGAGACAAACGCGTTTAAAGTTTGAGAAGCCCTTCAGCCGTCACTTGATGCTGACACAATAAATCGGCTATTTCTTCAAGAGTTCTTCAGATTTTCACTTGAAAATTTGTAGGGACATTCTTGAATTAGTGTAGACTCTAATTAAATAAAACAACTTGACCCCGAGAATGGGGGGTCCCCTTAAATCAATCCATAAACATGTCATCTGTAATGAACATGTCCCATCAATATGACAAAAATGAGGGGTTTGGGGCACCATTTAACTAAAATCGGACGAAAATATTAAAGGAAGCTATATCTAAACCGTTTTCAATGAAACTTGTCACAGTTAGTTTATACAACTTTTAGCACATTTTGTGAATTTCGTCAATATTTTGGGTCATTGGTGCATCATTTAATTACACTCGGAGAAAAATAAAATAAGAGCTATATCTAAATCTAAACTGATTTGAACGAAACTTGGCACACGTTAGGCTATACTAACTTCACTACGTTGTCCACAATTTTGTGAACCGTGAACTTTGGTGCACCTTTTGCATTGAATCGGACGAAAATATATATGGGAGCTATTCAGTACGCTTTGCCAAATTTCGAAAGATATACAATGACTATATCTATATATATATATCTAAATCTGAACCCATTTTCACCAAACTTAGCACACATCATTCTCGGCTTAGTTTAGTACGCTGTGCCAAATTTCGTGCAAATCGAAGAATATATAGGGTCTTTGGTGCACCATTTACATAAAATCGGACGAACATATATATTTGGGAGCTAGATATAGCTGTACCGATTTTCAGGAAACTTAACATACATCATTCTAGTCTTAATTCATTACGTTAGGCCAAATTTCTTGCAAATCGAATGATATATAGGGACTTTGGTTCACCATTTACATTAAATCGGACGAAAATATATATGGGAGCAATATCTAAATCTGCACAGATTTTCATGAAACATCGCACACATTCTCGACTCTGTACAATACACTATGCAAAATTTCGCTCAAATCGAAGGATATATAGGGACTTTTGTGCACCATTTAAATATAATCGAACGAAAATATAAATATAAATCTGAACCGATTTTCTCGAAACTTACCGCACATCATTCTAGACTCAATTCAGTATAATATGCCAATTGGGAGCTATATCTAAATCAGCACCGATTTTCACGAAACTTAGCACACATTATTCTAGGCTTAATTTAGTACGCTGTGCCAAATTTCGTGCAAAACGAAAGATATTTAGGCACTTTGGTACACCATTTTCCTTAAATCTTACGAAAATATATATGAGAGCTATATCTAAATCTGTACCGATTTCCACAAAACTTCTCACAATCTGGACTTAATATAGTAGGCTGTGCAAGATTTCTTTTTTTAATCGGAAATATATTGGAAGTTTGGTGCACCATTTACCTAAAATCGGTCAAAACTATATATATAACCGATTTTCTCTAATTTCAATAGGGTTCGTCCTTGGACCTATCAAGTGACCTGTACCAAACTTCATCCAAATCGGATCATAAATGCGACCTACACATTGTTAACAAAAATACATGGACGGACGGACGGACGGACATGCATAAATCGACTCAGAATGTGATTCTATGCATATTCACAAAAGGGACCATGGGCCTATCTCGATTCCTTTCGCCTGTTACAAACATATGCACAAAGACATTATACCCTGTACCACAGTGTGGTGAGGGGTATAAACATAATTTTGGGATTATATTGTTATATTTCCACATATTTTTATCAACCTGAGTAGATCAAAAAAATCTTAGTTGTGTGATATGGACTTATACTGGTCCACATACCGCTATACTGATACTTTTTTTCGATAAAATTCTTTTTTGTTCTACTCCAACAACAGATTTGATATATCAAATGTCATTACAAAATTGTTATTTCCTCACATACTGCAGAAATATTCTGGGTTTCTTCCTGGAAATCAAAGGTGTCCTTCACAGAAAAAAAAGCCACCCCGAAATTTTTGATTAAAAGCTTCATCAGCGTTCGACAAAAAGATGTCGATAACATATTTCAAACGTAGTCGGAAATGTTTATCAAACACCAACAATTCACAAAAAACCCATCAACAAACGAGTTTGACCAAAAAAAATATTAAATTTGTTGGACAATTTTTAATATTTTTTTTTTTTTTGTAATATGCCATATTATTTGTTATTACGTTATTACAAAGTACTTTGTTGAATAGATTGTAAAAGATGGATAACAAATATAAGTTTTTATTCGGTATAGAGATAAACATTTAGTTTAAAGCCGTTAAAATACTGAAAATTTGGAGGTATTTTTGTGGGAGAGCTGTAATAATAAGGGTAAAAATCGGCAATTGCTGTTTAAAAGGTTTTGTATCGTACTACAAGAAATTTAATTTGAAATAATAATAATAATTTGATAAACAAGATTGTCAAAATCCAGAAGCGTTTTTCTGGAGTAGCATAAACTTAATTTTAAACTTAAAAAATCAACTTTTATGCTGAGGGTTCTTCCCAGTGTAAATGTAAAAAACCACCAAATATCAAGACCGGCAAAATCAAAAAATGCGCACAGCTCCAACTCTTTTTCGAATGTGTTCTTTATTATTTCTAAAAACTGGACAAATTTAACAAATAACAAAAGTGAGAAGAAGAATACAAAAAATGCATCGACAGACACACATGCAGATCGGTACCTCTACTTGAGTGCATTCTGCAATAATGTATAATTGAGTGAAATATATATGCTGTTTGTATTTCTAACTATCATTAGAAAGAACAGCAAACAACTCATTGCAAATATTCGTTTTCGATTATTTACTTAGCTATGCTTACGGCCAACGAAAGCAGAGAAAGAAATATTAACAAACGCGAAAAAAGATACAGTGGACACCGATCAACATGCAACAATGTAAATAGTAATAATTTTGACGATTTTAATAATTACAATTGATAAATTAAGTATAAATTACATGAATTGATGACAATAAATATGCGTTGACCTAACATACCGGCCCCATTGAAAGGACACTTTCAATTTAAGAGCATGGCTAATTTGTGAATAGGTCGACGAATAATTCCTTTCTTGGTTTTTACTTCGGCAACTCGTATTCGTCCATCTCCTCCACTTATAGTTTCAATAATTCTACCCATTAGCCACTTCTGAGGAGGAACATTGTCTTCGTGTACCAGCACTAAGGTATTCACAGCAACATTTGGGTTGGAAGACGTCCACTTGTTTCTCACTTGAAGCTCATTGATATATTCATGAGACCATTTCTTCCAAAAGTGCTGTTTTATCTTAGTAATTTGGGCCCAGTGATCAAGATTATTTACGTTTTTGGACGAGAGGTCAAGCTCTGGAAGAGATCGCATCGAACAACCTATAATAAAATGGCCTGGTGTGAGGGCCTCTAAATCGCTCGGATCCGACGACATTGGCGATATAGGTCTCGAATTTAAAATAGCTTCTATCTCAGTTAAGGCAGTGGCGAGTTCTTCGTAGGTCAAGCGAGTATTTGTGAATGTACGAGTTAGATGACCCTTAGCAGATTTAACAGCTGCCTCCCAAAGACCACCAAAGTGGGGTGCTCTGGGTGGAATAAAATTGAAATTTATGAACTCATTGGCGCAGAAATTAGTTATGTGGTTTTTGTTATCTTCATCAAACAAAAACCTTTTCAAATCTTTGAGTTTTGTGTTCGCACCCACAAAGTTTGTGCCATTGTCGCAGAAAATATCTGTTGGCAAACCTCTTCTACCTATCATCCTTTTTAGAGCGCCAATAAAGGAATCGGTGGATAAATCCGACACAGCTTCGATATGAACAGCCTTTGTTGCTAGGCAGACAAACACCGCTACATACGTTTTGTATGGCACCTTTCCTCTGATTCTTAAATACGTGTTTATGGGACCACAGAAATCTACAGCACATCTGGCGAAAACTCGAGAGGGATTGAGACGATCAGCTGGTAAATTTGACATCATTTGTTGTAATAGTTTTGGACGATAACGTATGCAGTGTGGACAGCGATTCACAATAGTACGACAAAGATTTCGTAAATTTATTACCCAAAAACGCATTCTGACAAGAGAGACTAATGCCTTCGGACCGGCATGGTAATTTTTAATGTGAAGATATTGAATGTAACATTTAACAAAGTTGTTTTCCTTCGGCATAATCATGGGGTGTTTTTGAGTTTCAGGAACATGGGCAAGTTCGAGACGACCACCAACTTTCAAAATTGCAATTCCACTCGAATCGTCTATAAATGGATTAAGGCCCTTAAGTGGGCCCTGTGGATCCCTTTTCTTGACTGCGCGTTTTATGTCATCTTTGAAATATTGTTGTTGTACGTTCCAAACTACAGCTAACAGAGCGTATTCTAGTTCTTGGGGTTGTAAGCAATCAGAATTTAAAAACATTGATTTTGGAGAAGATAAGGAATGCCAAAAACGAAATATCCATGCAACAACTCTAATTATCCTTATGTACGAACTGCAGCCCTCGATAAATTTGCTTATACTATTAGGTTGTATCTCCAAAAGAAGTGTAGTTTTCCGTTTTTCTTTATTAACTTCTTCGGGATTTATTTCATTACATTTGTTCATTGGCCACTTATCTTCATTTTGTTTGAGAAAGTTTGGACCACCAAACCAAATCGACGACGTCAAATCCAATACAGTTGATCCTCTAGATACAATATCTGCGGGATTTAAATGAGAAGGCACATGCCTCCATACGCAGCCGTTCGTAGATTCTTGTATTTCCGAAATTCTGTTTCCAACAAAAACTGAAAGGGTGGAAGAGTGTTGTTTCAGCCAGTGCAAAACTATTTGGGAGTCAGTCCACAGATACACTGAAGTCCTTGGTATGCTTTGAATATGTTGTATTTTGTTGTATAGTCTGGATAGTAAGTGAGCCCCACATAGTTCTAAACATGGTAATGATTTTCGCTTTGTTGGAGCGACCTTCGACTTCGCTGTAAATAGTTGTGTGGAAACCGTACCAGATCGTGATAGAACTCGGATGTAAATGCAACAACCATAAGCTCGAATAGATGAATCGCAGAAGCCATGTAATTGTATTGATGCTGGATTTGGTGACAAACAATAACGAGGAATGTTAAGTAAATGTAAGTTTTGCAGATCATCGAGGAAACCTAGCCAAGCAGATGATTTTCGCCTTTATAATCAAAGGTGACACAAGTCCAAGTGGATCAAAGAGTGTGGATGACAACGATAGAATGGAGCGTTTGGAAACTATATCCGTTTTCTGCTTTGGGGAGAAGGAAAACAAAAACTGATCCTTCTGTTGATCCCAAGAGATTCCTAAAGCATTCGTGACTATTGAGTCATATATGTTTAAATCTTTTACCGAATTATCGTGACGAAAATTTTCGTGATTCGAATGCCATTTGTCTAGCTCGAAACACCCAATTTTAAGCAGTTCTGTTACTTGGTGTTTAAGCTCGGTTAACTCTGCAATAGTTTCAGCACCTCCTAGGAAATCATCAACATAAAATGAATTTTTTAAAGCATTTGCACCAATCTCAAATCGTTCAGAGTATTCATCGGCAAGATAATGTAGAGCACGAACTGCAAGAAATGGTGCTGCTGAAGTGCCGTATGTTACGGTATTTAACCGATATGTTTTAATTTCTTCTTCGTCCGAATATCGCCAAAAAATATATTGAAACTTACGGTCTTCTGTGCTGATCAAGACTTGCCTGTACATT